>NW_025727890.1:0-300000 GCF_021461385.2 Schistocerca piceifrons
TGAATCTTCTTACTGTCTATGTTTTGAACCATTCATGTGACACTAGTTATGGATTCCGATGCTTCACTTCAGGTTTACTGTATCCCTCTGACCTTCTTTTTGACGATGAAACACAGAAATTGCATCGGAATTAAATACAAAATGGCACAATGCCGACTTAAGTACAAGAAAACTGACTCTTCTTACTGTCTATGTTTTGAACCATTCCTGTGACACTAGTTATAGATTCCGATGCTTCACTTCAGGGTTAAACTAATACAAATTAAAATAGTATTGAAAGTGAGTCGTGTTGGTTTTATTTTTTGGCTGTTTATCCCTCTGACCTTTCCTATTGACGATGAAACACAGAAATTGCATCGGAATTAAATACAAAAGGCACAATGCCGACTTAAGTACAAGAAAACTGACTCTTCTTACTGTCTATGTTTTGAACCATTCCTGTGACACTAGTTATACGATTCCGATGCTTCACTTCAGGTTCACTGTATCCCTCTGACCTTCTTATTGACGGTGAAACACCGAAATTGCATCGGAATTAAATACAAAAGGCACCAACGCCGACTTCAAGTACAAGAAAACTGACTCTTCTTACTGTCTATGTCTTGAACCATTTATGTGACCACTCGTTATAGATTCCGATGCTTTACTTCAGGTTTACTGTAGTCCCTCTGACATTCTTATTGACGATGAAACACAGACATTGCTTCGGAATTAAATACAAAAGGCACAATGCCGACTTAAGTACAAGATAACTGACTCTACTTACTGTCAATGCTTTGAACCATTCCTGTGACACTACTTATAGATTCCGATGCTTCACTTCAGGTTTACTGTATCCCTCCGACCTTCTAATAGACGATGAAACATAGAAATTGCATCGAATTAAATAGAAAAGGCACAAGGCGACTTCAGTACAAGAAAACTGACTCTTCTTACTGTCTATGTTTTGAACCATTCCTGTGACACTAGTTATAGATTCCGATGCTTCACTTCAGGTTTACTGTATCCCTCCGACCTTCTTATAGACGATGAAACATAGACATAGCATCGGAATTAAATAGAAAAGGCACAATGCCGACTTAAGTACAAGTAAACTGACTCTTCTTACTGTCTATGTTTGAACCATTCCTGTGACACTAGTTATAGATTCCGATGCTCCACTTCAGGTTTACTGTATCCCACTGACCTTCTTATTGATGATGAAACACTGAAATTGCATCGGGAATTAAATACAAAATGCACAGTGCCGACCTTAAGTACAAGAAAACTGACTCTTCTTACTGTCTATGTTTTGAACCATTCCTGTGACACTTTGTTATAGATTCCGATGCTTCACTTCAGTTTTACTGTATGCCTCTGACCTTCTTATTGACGATGAAACACAGAAATTGCATCGGAATTAAATACAAACATCACAATGCCGACTTAAGTACAAGAAAACTGACTCTTCTTACTGTCAATGTTTTGAACCATTCCTGTGACACTAGTTATAGATTCTGATGCTTCACTTCAGGTTTACTGTATCCCTCTGACCTTCTTATTGACGATGAAACACAGAAATTGCATCAGAATTAAATACAAAAGGCACAATGCCGACTTAAGTACAAGAAACTGACTCTTCCTACTGTCTATGTTTGAACCATTCCTGTGACACTAGTCATAGATTCCGATGCTTCACTTCAGGTTTACTGTATCCCTCTGACCATCTTATTGACGATGAAACACAGAAATTGCATCGGAATTAAATAGAAAAGTCACAATGCCGATTTAAGTACAAGAAAACTGACTCTTCTTACTGTCTATGTTTTGAACCATTCATGTGACATTAGTTATGGATTCCGATGCTTCACTTCAGGTTTACTGTATCCCTCTGACCTTCTTTTTGACGATGAAACACAGAAATTGCATCGGAATTAAATACAAAAGGCACAATGCCGACTTAAGTACAAGAAAACTGACTCTTCTTACTGTCTATGTTTTGAACCTTTCCTGTGAGACTAGTTATAGATTCTGATGCTTCATTTCAGGTTTACTGTATCCCTCTGACCTTCTTATTGACGATGAATCACAGAAATTACATCGGAATTAAATATAAAAGGCACAATGCCGATTTAAGTGCAAGAAAACTGACTCTTCTTACTGTCTATGTTTTGAACCATTACTGTGACACCAGTTATAGATTCCGATGCTTCACTTCAGGTTCACTGTACCCCTCTGACCTTCTTTTTGATGATGAAACAAAGTAATTGCATCGGAATTAAATACAAAAGGCACAATTCCGACTTAAGTACAAGAAAACTGACTCTTCTTACTGTCTATGTTTTGAACCATTCCTGTGACACTAGTTATAGATTCCGATGCTTCACTTCAGGTTTACTGTATCCCTCCGACCTTCTTATAGACGATGAAACATAGAAATTGCATCGGAATTAAATAGAAAAGGCACAATGCTGACTTAAGTACAAGTACACCGACTCCTCATACTGTCTATGTTTTGAACCATTCCTGTGACACTAGTTATAGATTCCGATGCTCCACTTCAGGTTTACTGTATCCCTCTGACCTTCTTATTGATGATGAAACACTGACATTGCATCGGAATTAAATACAAAATGCACAGTGCCGACTTAAGTACAAGAAAACTGACTCTTCTTACTGTCTATGTCTTGAACCATTCCTGTGACACAAGTTATAGATTCCGATGCTTCGCTTTAGGTTTACTGTATCCCTCTGACCATCTTCTTGACGATGAAAAACAGATATTGCATCGGAAATAAATACAAAAGTTACAATGCCGACTTAATTACAAGAAAAATGACTCTTCTTACTGTCTATGTTATGAACCGTACCTGTGACACTAATTACAGATTCCAATGCTTCACTTCAGGTTTACTGTATACCTCTGACCTCCTTATTGACGATGAATCACAGAAATTGCATCGGAATTAAATACAAAAGGCACAATGCTGACTTAAGTACAAGAAAAATGACTCTTCTTACTGTCTATGTTTTGAACCATTCCTGTGACACTAGTTATAGATTCCGATGCTTCACTTCAAGTTTACTGTATCCCTCTGACCTTCTTATTGACGATGAAACACAGCAATAGCATTGGAATTAAATACAAAAGGCACAATGCTGACTTAAGTACAAGAAAACTGACTCTTCTTACTGTCTATGTTTTGAACCATTCATGTGACATCAGTTATGGATTCCGATGCTTCACTTCAGGTTTACTGTATCGCTCTGACCTTCTTTTTGACGATGAAACACAGAAATTGCATCGGAATTAAATACAAAAGGCACAATGCCGACTTAAGTACAAGAAAACTGACTCTTCTTACTGTCTATGTTTTGAACCTTTCCTGTGAGACTAGTTATAGTTTCCGATGGTACACTTCTGGGTTACTGTATCCCTCTGACCTTCTTATTGACGATGAAACACAGAAATTGCATCGGAATTAAATACAAAAGGCACAATGCCGACTTAAGTACAAGAAAACTGACTCTTCTTAATGTCTATGTTTTGAACCATTCCTGTGACACTAGTTATTGATTCCGAAGCCTCACTTCAGGTTTACTGTATCCTTCCGACCTTCTTATTGACGATGAAACACAGAAATTGCATCGGAATTAAATAGAAAAGTCACAATGCCGACTTAAGTAAAAGAAAACTAACTCTTCTAACTGTCTATGTTTGAATCATTCCTGTTACACTAGTTATAGATTCCGATGCTTCACTTCAGGTTTACTGTATCCCTCTGACCTTCTTTTTGACGATGAAACACAGAAATTGCATCGGAATTAAATACAAAAGGCACAATGCCGACTTAAGTACAAGAAAACTGACTCCTCTTACTGTCTATGTTTTGAACCTTTCCTGTGAGACTAGTTATAGATTCCGATGGTACACTTCTGGGATACTGTATCCCTCTGACCTTCTTATTGATGATGAAACACTGAAATTGCATCGGAATTAAATACAAAATGCACAGTGCCGACTTAAGTACAAGAAAACTGACTCTTCTTACTGTCTATGTTTTGAACCATTCCTGTGACACTTGTTATAGATTCCGATGCTTCACTTCAGTTTTACTGTATGCCTCTGACCTTCTTATTGACGATGAAACACAGAAATTGCATCGGAATTAAATACAAACATCACAATGCCGACTTAAGTACAAGAAAACTGACTCATTTTACTGTCTATGCCTTGAACCATTCCTCTGACACAAGTTATCGTTTCCGATGCTTCAATTTAGGGTTACTGTATCCCTCGGACCTTCCTACTGGCGATGAAAATCAGATATTGCATCGGAAATAAAACCAAAGGGCACAATGCCGACTTAATTACAAGAAAAATGACTCTTCTTACTGTCTATGTTTTGAACTATACCTGTGACACTAGTTATTGATTCCGATGCTTCACGTCAGGTTTACTGTATCCCTCTGACCTTCTTATTGACGATGAAACACAGAAATTACATCGGAATTAGATATAAAAAGCACAATGCCGATTTAAGTACAAGAAAACTGACTCTTCTTACTGTCTATGTTTTGAACCATTCCTGTGACACTAGTAATAGATTCCTATGTTTCACTTCAGGTTTACTGTATGCCTCTGACTTTCTTATTGACTGTGAAACACTGAAATTGTATCGGAATTAAATACAAAAGGCACAATGCCGACTTAAGTACAAGAAAACTGACTCTTGTTACTGTCTATGTTTTGAACCATTCCTGGGACACTAGTTATAGATTCCGATGCTTCACGTCAGGTTTACTGTATCCCTCTGACCTTCTTATTGACGATGAAACACAGAAATTGCATCGGATTTAAATACAAAAGGCACAATGCCGACTTAAGTACAAGAAAACTGTCTCTTCTTACTGTCTATGTTGTGAACAATTCATGTGACACTCGTTATAGATTCCGTTGCTTTACTTCAGGTTTACTGTATCCCTCTGACCTTCTTATTGACGATGAAACACAGAAATTGCTTCGGAATTAAATACAAAAGGCACAATGCCGTCTTAAGTACGAGATAACTGACCCTTCTTACTGTCTGTGGTTTGAACCATTCCTGTTACACTAGTTATAGATTCCGATGCTTCACTTCAGGTTTACTGTATCCCTCTGACCTTCCTATTGACGATGAAACGCAGAAATAGCATCGGAATAAAAGAGAAAAGGCACAATGCCGACCTAAGTACAGGAAAACTGACTCTTCTTAATGTCTATGATTTGAACCATTCCTGTGACACTAGTTATTGATTCCGATGCTTCACTTCCGGTTTACTGTATCCCTCCGACCGTCTTATTGACGATGAAACACAGAAATTGCATCGGAATTAAATAGAAAAGTCACAATGCCGACTTAAGTACAAGAAAACTAACTCTTCTAACTGTCTATGTTTGAACCATTCCTGTTACACTAGTTATAGATTCCGATGCTTCACTTCAGCTTTACTGTATCCCTCTGACCTTCGTATTGACGATGAAACACACAATTTGCAACGGAATTAAATACAAAATGCACAATGCCGACTTAAGTACAAGAAAATTGACTCTTCTTACTGTCTATGTTTTGAACCATTCCTGTGACACTAGTTATAGATTCCGATGCTTCACTTCAGGTTTACTGTATCCTTCTGAAGTTCTTATTGACGATGAAACACAGAAATTGCATCGGAATTAAATACTATAGGCACAATGTCGACTTAAGTACAAGATAACTGACTCTTCTTACTGTGTAAGAATTGAACCATTCCTGTGACACTAGTTATAGAATCCTATGCTTCACTTCAGGTTTACTGTATCCCTCTGACCTTCTTATTGATGATGAAACACAGAAATTGCATCAGAATTAAATACAAAAGGCACAATGCCGACTTAAGGACAAGAAAAATGACTCTTCTTACTGTCTATGTTTGAACCATTCCTGTGATACTAGTCATAGATTCCGATGCTTCACTTCAGGTTTACTGTATCCCTCTGACCTTCTTATTGACGATGAAACACAGAAATATCATCGGAATTAAATAGAAAAGTCACAATGCCGACTTAAGTACAAGAAAACTGACTCTTCTTACTGTCTATGTCTTGAACCATTCCTGTGACACAAGTTATAGATTCCGATGCTTCACTTTAGGTTTACTGTATCTCGCTGACCATCTTCTTGACGATGAAAAACAGATATTGCATAGGAAATAAATACAAAATGCACAATACCGACTTAATTACAAGAAAAATGACTCTTCTTACTGTCTATGTTTTGAACCATACCTGTGACACTAGTTACAGATTCCGATGCTTCACTTCAGGTTTACTGTATACTTTTGACCTCCTTATTGACGATGAATCACAGAAATTGCATCGGAATTAAATACAAAAGGCACAATGCTGACTTAAGTACAAGAAAAATGACTCTTCTTACTGTCTATGTTTTGAACCATTCATGTGACACTAGTTATAGATTCCGATGCTTCACTTCAAGTTTACAGTATCCCTCTGACCTTCCTATTGACGATGAAACACAGAAATTGCATTGGAATTAAATACAAAAGGCACAATGCTGACTTAAGTACAAGAAAACTGACTCTTCTTACTGTCTATGTTTTGAACCATTCATGTGACACTAGTTATGGATTCCGATGCTTCACTTCAGGTTTACTGTATCCCTCTGACCTTCTTTTTGACGATGAAACACAGAAATTGCATCGGAATTAAATACAAAAGGCACAATGCCGACTTAAGTACAAGAAAACTGACTCTTCTTACTGTCTATGTTTAGAACCTTTCCTGTGAGACTAGTTATAGTTTCCGATGGTACACTTCTGGGTTACTGTATCCCTCTGACCTTCTTATTGACGATGAAACACAGAAATTGCATCGGAATTAAATACAAAAGGCACAATGCCGACTTAAGTACAAGAAAACTGACTCTTCTTAATGTCTATGTTTTGAACCATTCCTGTGACACTAGTTATTGATTCCGAAGCCTCACTTCAGGTTTACTGTATCCTTCCGACCTTCTTATTGACGATGAAACACAGAAATTGCATCGGAATTAAATAGAAAAGTCACAATGCCGACTTAAGTAAAAGAAAACTAACTCTTCTAACTGTCTATGTTTGAATCATTCCTGTTACACTAGTTATAGATTCCGATGCTTCACTTCAGGTTTACTGTATCCCTCTGACCTTCTTTTTGACGATGAAACACAGAAATTGCATCGGAATTAAATACAAAAGGCACAATGCCGACTTAAGTACAAGAAAACTGACTCCTCTTACTGTCTATGTTTTGAACCTTTCCTGTGAGACTAGTTATAGATTCCGATGGTACACTTCTGGGATACTGTATCCCTCTGACCTTCTTATTGATGATGAAACACTGAAATTGCATCGGAATTAAATACAAAATGCACAGTGCCGACTTAAGTACAAGAAAACTGACTCTTCTTACTGTCTATGTTTTGAACCATTCCTGTGACACTTGTTATAGATTCCGATGCTTCACTTCAGTTTTACTGTATGCCTCTGACCTTCTTATTGACGATGAAACACAGAAATTGCATCGGAATTAAATACAAACATCACAATGCCGACTTAAGTACAAGAAAACTGACTCTTTTTACTGTCTATGCCTTGAACCATTCCTCTGACACAAGTTATCGTTTCCGATGCTTCAATTTAGGGTTACTGTATCCGTCGGACCTTCCTATTGGCGATGAAAATCAGATATTGCATCGGAAATAAAACCAAAGGGCACAATGCCGACTTAATTACAAGAAAAATGACTCTTCTTACTGTCTATGTTTTGAACTATACCTGTGACACTAGTTATTGATTCCGATGCTTCACGTCAGGTTTACTGTATCCCTCTGACCTTCTTATTGACGATGAAACACAGAAATTACATCGGAATTAGATATAAAAAGCACAATGCCGATTTAAGTACAAGAAAACTGACTCTTCTTACTGTCTATGTTTTGAACCATTCCTGTGACACTAGTAATAGATTCCGATGTTTCACTTCAGGTTTACTGTATGCCTCTGACTTTCTTATTGACTGTGAAACACTGAAATTGTATCGGAATTAAATACAAAAGGCACAATGCCGACTTAAGTACAAGAAAACTGACTCTTGTTACTGTCTATGTTTTGAACCATTCCTGGGACACTAGTTATAGATTCCGATGCTTCACGTCAGGTTTACTGTATCCCTCTGACCTTCTTATTGACGATGAAACACAGAAATTGCATCGGATTTAAATACAAAAGGCACAATGCCGACTTAAGTACAAGAAAACTGTCTCTTCTTACTGTCTATGTTGTGAACAATTCATGTGACACTCGTTATAGATTCCGTTGCTTTACTTCAGGTTTACTGTATCCCTCTGACCTTCTTATTGACGATGAAACACAGAAATTGCTTCGGAATTAAATACAAAAGGCACAATGCCGTCTTAAGTACGAGATAACTGACCCTTCTTACTGTCTGTGGTTTGAACCATTCCTGTTACACTAGTTATGGATTCCGATGAATCACTTCAGGTTTACTGTATCCCTCTGACCTTCCTATTGACGATGAAACGCAGAAATAGCATCGGAATAAAAGAGAAAAGGCACAATGCCGACCTAAGTACAGGAAAACTGACTCTTCTTAATGTCTATGATTTGAACCATTCCTGTGACACTAGTTATTGATTCCGATGCTTCACTTCCGGTTTACTGTATCCCTCCGACCGTCTTATTGACGATGAAACACAGAAATTGCATCGGAATTAAATAGAAAAGTCACAATGCCGACTTAAGTACAAGAAAACTAACTCTTCTAACTGTCTATGTTTGAACCATTCCTGTTACACTAGTTATAGATTCCGATGCTTCACTTCAGCTTTACTGTATCCCTCTGACCTTCGTATTGACGATGAAACACACAATTTGCAACGGAATTAAATACAAAATGCACAATGCCGACTTAAGTACAAGAAAATTGACTCTTCTTACTGTCTATGTTTTGAACCATTCCTGTGACACTAGTTATAGATTCCGATGCTTCACTTCAGGTTTACTGTATCCTTCTGAAGTTCTTATTGACGATGAAACACAGAAATTGCATCGGAATTAAATACTATAGGCACAATGTCGACTTAAGTACAAGATAACTGACTCTTCTTACTGTGTAAGATTTGAACCATTCCTGTGACACTAGTTATAGAATCCTATGCTTCACTTCAGGTTTACTGTATCCCTCTGACCTTCTTATTGATGATGAAACACAGAAATTGCATCAGAATTAAATACAAAAGGCACAATGCCGACTTAAGGACAAGAAAAATGACTCTTCTTACTGTCTATGTTTGAACCATTCCTGTGATACTAGTCATAGATTCCGATGCTTCACTTCAGGTTTACTGTATCCCTCTGACCTTCTTATTGACGATGAAACACAGAAATATCATCGGAATTAAATAGAAAAGTCACAATGCCGACTTAAGTACAAGAAAACTGACTCTTCTTACTGTCTATGTCTTGAACCATTCCTGTGACACAAGTTATAGATTCCGATGCTTCACTTTAGGTTTACTGTATCTCGCTGACCATCTTCTTGACGATGAAAAACAGATATTGCATAGGAAATAAATACAAAATGCACAATACCGACTTAATTACAAGAAAAATGACTCTTCTTACTGTCTATGTTTTGAACCATACCTGTGACACTAGTTACAGATTCCGATGCTTCACTTCAGGTTTACTGTATACTTTTGACCTCCTTATTGACGATGAATCACAGAAATTGCATCGGAATTAAATACAAAAGGCACAATGCTGACTTAAGTACAAGAAAAATGACTCTTCTTACTGTCTATGTTTTGAACCATTCATGTGACACTAGTTATAGATTCCGATGCTTCACTTCAAGTTTACAGTATCCCTCTGACCTTCCTATTGACGATGAAACACAGAAATTGCATTGGAATTAAATACAAAAGGCACAATGCTGACTTAAGTACAAGAAAACTGACTCTTCTTACTGTCTATGTTTTGAACCATTCATGTGACACTAGTTATGGATTCCGATGCTTCACTTCAGGTTTACTGTATCCCTCTGACCTTCTTTTTGACGATGAAACACAGAAATTGCATCGGAATTAAATACAAAAGGCACAATGCCGACTTAAGTACAAGAAAACTGACTCTTCTTACTGTCTATGTTTAGAACCTTTCCTGTGAGACTAGTTATAGTTTCCGATGGTACACTTCTGGGTTACTGTATCCCTCTGACCTTCTTATTGACGATGAAACACAGAAATTGCATCGGAATTAAATACAAAAGGCACAATGCCGACTTAAGTACAAGAAAACTGACTCTTCTTAATGTCTATGTTTTGAACCATTCCTGTGACACTAGTTATTGATTCCGAAGCCTCACTTCAGGTTTACTGTATCCTTCTGACCTTCTTATTGACGATGAAACACAGAAATTGCATCGGAATTAAATAGAAAAGTCACAATGCCGACTTAAGTAAAAGAAAACTAACTCTTCTAACTGTCTATGTTTGAATCATTCCTGTTACACTAGTTATAGATTCCGATGCTTCACTTCAGGTTTACTGTATCCCTCTGACCTTCTTTTTGACGATGAAACACAGAAATTGCATCGGAATTAAATACAAAAGGCACAATGCCGACTTAAGTACAAGAAAACTGACTCCTCTTACTGTCTATGTTTTGAACCTTTCCTGTGAGACTAGTTATAGATTCCGATGGTACACTTCTGGGATACTGTATCCCTCTGACCTTCTTATTGATGATGAAACACTGAAATTGCATCGGAATTAAATACAAAATGCACAGTGCCGACTTAAGTACAAGAAAACTGACTCTTCTTACTGTCTATGTTTTGAACCATTCCTGTGACACTTGTTATAGATTCCGATGCTTCACTTCAGTTTTACTGTATGCCTCTGACCTTCTTATTGACGATGAAACACAGAAATTGCATCGGAATTAAATACAAACATCACAATGCCGACTTAAGTACAAGAAAACTGACTCTTTTTACTGTCTATGCCTTGAACCATTCCTCTGACACAAGTTATCGTTTCCGATGCTTCAATTTAGGGTTACTGTATCCCTCGGACCTTCCTATTGGCGATGAAAATCAGATATTGCATCGGAAATAAAACCAAAGGGCACAATGCCGACTTAATTACAAGAAAAATGACTCTTCTTACTGTCTATGTTTTGAACTATACCTGTGACACTAGTTATTGATTCCGATGCTTCACGTCAGGTTTACTGTATCCCTCTGACCTTCTTATTGACGATGAAACACAGAAATTACATCGGAATTAGATATAAAAAGCACAATGCCGATTTAAGTACAAGAAAACTGACTCTTCTTACTGTCTATGTTTTGAACCATTCCTGTGACACTAGTAATAGATTCCGATGTTTCACTTCAGGTTTACTGTATGCCTCTGACTTTCTTATTGACTGTGAAACACTGAAATTGTATCGGAATTAAATACAAAAGGCACAATGCCGACTTAAGTACAAGAAAACTGACTCTTGTTACTGTCTATGTTTTGAACCATTCCTGGGACACTAGTTATAGATTCCGATGCTTCACGTCAGGTTTACTGTATCCCTCTGACCTTCTTATTGACGATGAAACACAGAAATTGCATCGGATTTAAATACAAAAGGCACAATGCCGACTTAAGTACAAGAAAACTGTCTCTTCTTACTGTCTATGTTGTGAACAATTCATGTGACACTCGTTATAGATTCCGTTGCTTTACTTCAGGTTTACTGTATCCCTCTGACCTTCTTATTGACGATGAAACACAGAAATTGCTTCGGAATTAAATACAAAAGCACAATGCCGTCTTAAGTACGAGATAACTGACCCTTCTTACTGTCTGTGGTTTGAACCATTCCTGTTACACTAGTTATAGATTCCGATGCTTCACTTCAGGTTTACTGTATCCCTCTGACCTTCCTATTGACGATGAAACGCAGAAATAGCATCGGAATAAAAGAGAAAAGGCACAATGCCGACCTAAGTACAGGAAAACTGACTCTTCTTAATGTCTATGATTTGAACCATTCCTGTGACACTAGTTATTGATTCCGATGCTTCACTTCCGGTTTACTGTATCCCTCCGACCGTCTTATTGACGATGAAACACAGAAATTGCATCGGAATTAAATAGAAAAGTCACAATGCCGACTTAAGTACAAGAAAACTAACTCTTCTAACTGTCTATGTTTGAACCATTCCTGTTACACTAGTTATAGATTCCGATGCTTCACTTCAGCTTTACTGTATCCCTCTGACCTTCGTATTGACGATGAAACACACAATTTGCAACGGAATTAAATACAAAATGCACAATGCCGACTTAAGTACAAGAAAATTGACTCTTCTTACTGTCTATGTTTTGAACCATTCCTGTGACACTAGTTATAGATTCCGATGCTTCACTTCAGGTTTACTGTATCCTTCTGAAGTTCTTATTGACGATGAAACACAGAAATTGCATCGGAATTAAATACTATAGGCACAATGTCGACTTAAGTACAAGATAACTGACTCTTCTTACTGTGTAAGATTTGAACCATTCCTGTGACACTAGTTATAGAATCCTATGCTTCACTTCAGGTTTACTGTATCCCTCTGACCTTCTTATTGATGATGAAACACAGAAATTGCATCAGAATTAAATACAAAAGGCACAATGCCGACTTAAGGACAAGAAAAATGACTCTTCTTACTGTCTATGTTTGAACCATTCCTGTGATACTAGTCATAGATTCCGATGCTTCACTTCAGGTTTACTGTATCCCTCTGACCTTCTTATTGACGATGAAACACAGAAATATCATCGGAATTAAATAGAAAAGTCACAATGCCGACTTAAGTACAAGAAAACTGACTCTTCTTACTGTCTATGTCTTGAACCATTCCTGTGACACAAGTTATAGATTCCGATGCTTCACTTTAGGTTTACTGTATCTCGCTGACCATCTTCTTGACGATGAAAAACAGATATTGCATAGGAAATAAATACAAAATGCACAATACCGACTTAATTACAAGAAAAATGACTCTTCTTACTGTCTATGTTTTGAACCATACCTGTGACACTAGTTACAGATTCCGATGCTTCACTTCAGGTTTACTGTATACTTTTGACCTCCTTATTGACGATGAATCACAGAAATTGCATCGGAATTAAATACAAAAGGCACAATGCTGACTTAAGTACAAGAAAAATTACTCTTCTTAGTGTCTATGTTTTGAACCATTCATGTGACACTAGTTATAGATTCCGATGCTTCACTTCAAGTTTACAGTATCCCTCTGACCTTCCTATTGACGATGAAACACAGAAATTGCATTGGAATTAAATACAAAAGGCACAATGCTGACTTAAGTACAAGAAAACTGACTCTTCTTACTGTCTATGTTTTGAACCATTCATGTGACACTAGTTATGGATTCCGATGCTTCACTTCAGGTTTACTGTATCCCTCTGACCTTCTTTTTGACGATGAAACACAGAAATTGCATCGGAATTAAATACAAAAGGCACAATGCCGACTTAAGTACAAGAAAACTGACTCTTCTTACTGTCTATGTTTTGAACCATTCCTGTGACACTAGTGATAGATTCCGATGGTTCACGTCAGGTTCACTGTATCCCTCAGACCTTCTTATTGACGATGAAACACCGAAATTGCATCGGAATTAAATACAAAAGGCACAATGCCGACTTAAGTACAAGAAAACTGCCTCTTCTTACTGTCTATGATTTCAACAATTCACGTGACACTCGTTATAGATTCCGATGCATTACTTCAGGTTTACTGTATCCCTCTGACCATCTTATTGACGATGAAACACAGATATTGCTTCGGAATTAAATACAAAAGGCACAATGCCGACTTAAGTACAAGATAACTGACTATTCTTGCTGTCAATATTTTGAACCATTCCTGTGACACTAGTTATAGATTCCAATGCTTCACTTCAGGTTTACTGTATCCCTTCGACCTTCTTATAGACGATGACACATAGAAATTGCATCGGAATTAAATAGAAAAGGCACAAGGCCAACTTCAGTACAAGAAAACTGACTCTTCTTACTGTCTATGTTTTGAACCATTACTGTGACACTAGTTATAGATTCCGATGCTTCACTTCAGGTTCACTGCATCCCTCTGACCTTCTTTTTGACGGTGAAACAAAGAAATTGCATGGGAATGAAATACAAAAGTCACAATTCCGACTTAAGTACGAGAAAACTGACTCTTCTTACTGTCTATGTTTTGAACCATTCCTGTGACACTAGTTATAGATTCCGATGCTTCACGTCAGGTTTACTGTATCCCTCCGACCGTTTATAGACGATGAAACATAGAAATTGGATCGGAATTAGATAGAAAAGGGACAATGCCGACTTAAGTACAAGTAAACTGACTCCTCTTACTGTCTATGCTTTTAACCATTCCTGTGACACTAGTTATAGATTCCGATGCTCCACTTCAGGTTTACTGTATCCCTCTGACCTTCTTATTGATGATGAAACACTGAAATTGCATCGGAATTAAATACAAAATGCACAGTGCCGACTTAAGTACAAGAAAACTGACTCTTCTCACTGTCTATGTTTTGAACCATTCCTGTGACACTTGTTGTAGATTCCGATGCTTCACTTCAGTTTTACTGTATGCCTCTGACCTTCTTATTGTCGATGAAACACAGAAATTGCATCGGAATTAAATACAAACATCACAATGCCGACTTAAGTAAAAGAAAACTGACTCTTCTTAATGTCTATGTTTTGAACCATTCCTGTGACACTAGTTATAGATTCTGATGCCTCACTTCAGGTTTACTGTATACCTCTGACCTTCTTATTGACGATGAATCACAGAAATTGCATCGGAATTAAATACAAAAGGCACAATGCTGACTTAAGTACAAGAAAAATGACTCTTCTTACTGTCTATGTTTTGAACCATTCATGTGACACTAGTTATAGATTCCGATGCTTCACTTCAAGTTTACTGTATCCCTCTGACCTTCGTATTGACGATGAAACACAGAAATTGCATCGGAATTAAATACAAAAGGCACAAGGCCGACTTCAGTACAAGAAAACTGACTCTTCTTACTGTCTATGTTTTGAAAAATTAATGTGACACTAGTTATAGATTCTGATGCTTCACTTCAGGTTTACTGTATCCCTCTGACCTTCTTATTGACGATGAAACACAGAAATTGCATTGGAATCAAATACAAAAGGCACAATGCTGACTTAAGGACAAGAAAACTGAATCTTTTTACTGTCTATGTTTTGAACCATTCATGTGACACTATTTATGGATTCCGATGCTTCACTTCAGGTTTACTGTATCCCTCTGACCTTGTTTTTGACGATGAAACACAGAAATTGCATCGGAATTAAATACAAAAGGCACAATGCCGACTTAAGTACAAGAAAACTGACTCTTCTTACTGTCTATGTTTTGAACCATTCCTGTGACACTAGTTATAGATTCCGAAGCTTCATTTCAGGGTTACTGTATCCCTCTGACCTTCCTATTGACGATGAAACACAGAAATTGCATCGGAATTAAATACAAAAGGCACAATGCCGACTTAAGTACAAGAAAACTGACTCTTCTTACTGTCTATGCCTTGATCCATTCCTGTGACACTAGTTATAGATTCCGATGGTTCACTTCAGGTTCACTGTATCCCTCTGACCTTCTTATTGACGATGAAACACTGAAATTGCATCGGAATTAAATACAAAAGGCACAACGCCGACTTAAGTACAAGAAAACTGACTCTTCTTACTGTCTATGTTTTGAACCATTTATGTGACACTCGTTATAGATTCCGATTCTTTACTTCAGGTTTACTGTATCCCTCTGACATTCTTATTGACGATGAAACACAGACATTGCTTCGGAATTAAATACAAAAGGCACAATGCCGACTTAAGTACAAGATAACTGACTCTTCTTACTGTAAATGCTTTGAACCATTCCTGTGACACTACTTATAGATTCCGATGCTTCACTTCAGGTTTACTGTATCCCTCCGACCTTCTAATAGACGATGAAACATAGAAATTGCATCGGAATTAAATAGAAAAGGCACAAGGCCGACTTCAGTACAAGAAAACTGACTCTTCTTACTGTCTATGTTTTGAACCATTCCTGTGACACTAGTTATAGATTCCGATGCTTCACTTCAGGTTTACTGTATCCCTCCGACCTTCTTATAGACGATGAAACATAGACATAGCATCGGAATTAAATAGAAAAGGCACAATGCCGACTTAAGTACAAGTAAACTGACTCTTCTTACTGTCTATGTTTTGAACCATTCCTGTGACACTAGTTATAGATTCCGATGCTCCACTTCAGGTTTACTGTATCCCTCTGACCTTCTTATTGATGATGAAACACTGAAATTGCATCGGAATTAAATACAAAATGCACAGTGCCGACTTAAGTACAAGAAAACTGACTCTTCTTACTGTCTATGCTTTGAACCATTCCTGTGACACTTGTTATAGATTTCGATGCTTCACTTCAGTTTTACTGTATGCCTCTGACCTTCTTATTGACGATGAAACACAGAAATTGCATCGGAATTAAATACAAACATCACAATGCCGACTTAAGTACAAGAAAACTGACTCTTCTTACTGTCAATGTTTTGAACCATTCCTGTGACACTAGTTATAGAATCCGATGCTTCACTTCAGGTTTACTGTATCCCTCTTACCTTCTTATTGACGATGAAACACAGAAATTGCATCGGAATTAAATAGAAAAGTCACAATGCCGATTTAAGTACAAGAAACTGACTCTTCTTACTGTCTATGACTTGAACCACTCCTGTGACACTAGTTATAGATTCCGAAGCTTCACTTCAGGGTTACTGTATCCCTCTGACCTTCCTATTGACGATGAAAAACAGATATTGCATCGGAAATAAATACAAAAGTCACAATGCCGACTTAATTACAAGAAAAATGACTTTTCTTACTGTCTATGTTTGAACCATACCTGTGACACTAGTTACAGATTCCGATGCTTCACTTCAGGTTTACTGTATACCTCTGACCTTCTTATTGACGATGAAACACAGAAATTGCATTGGAATTAAATACAAAAGGCACAATGCTGACTGAAGTACAAGAAAACTGACTCTTCTTACTGTCTATGTTTTGAACCATTCCTGTGACACTAGTTATAGATTCTGATGCTTCATTTCAGGTTTACTGTATCCCTCTGACCTTCTTATTGACGATGAATCACAGAAATTACATCGGAATTAAATATAAAAGGCACAATGCCGATTTAAGTGCAAGAAAACTGACTCTTCTTACTGTCTATGTTTTGAATCATTACTGTGACACTAGTTATAGATTCCGATGCTTCACTTCAGGTTCACTGTACCCCTCTGACCTTCTTTTTGATGATGAAACAAAGTAATTGCATCGGAATTAAATACAAAAGGCACAATTCCGACTTAAGTACAAGAAAACTGACTCTTGTTACTGTCTATGTTTTGAACCATTCCTGTGACACTAGTTATAGATTCCGATGCTTCACTTCAGGTTTACTGTATCCCTCCGACCTTCTTATAGACGATGAAACATAGAAATTGCATCGGAATTAAATAGAAAAGGCACAATGCCGACTTAAGTACAAGTAAACTGACTCTTCTTACTGTCTATGTTTTGAACCATTCCTGTGACACTAGTTATAGATTCCGATGCTCCACTTCAGGTTTACTGTATCCCTCTGACCTTCTTATTGATGATGAAACACTGACATTGCATCGGAATTAAATACAAAATGCACAGTGCCGACTTAAGTACAAGAAAACTGACTCTTCTTGCTGTCTATGTTTTGAACCATTCCTGTGACACTAGTGATAGATTCCGATGGTTCACTTTGGGGTTACTGTATCCCTCTGACCTTCTTATTGACGATGAAACACAGAAATTGCATCGGAATTAAATACAAAAGGCACAATGCCGACTTAAGTACAAGAAAACTGACTCTTCTTACTGTCTATGTTTTGAACCATTCCTGTGACACTAGTTATAGATTCCGATGCATCACTTCAGGTTCACTGTATCCCTCTGACCTTCTTCTTGACGATGAAACACCGAAATTGCGTCGGAATTAAATACAAAAGGCACAATGCCGACTTAAGTACAAGAAAACTGACTCTTCTTACTGTCTATGTTTTGAACCATTCATGTGACACTCGTTATAGATTCCGATGCTTTACTTCAGGTTTACTGTATCCCTCTGACCTTCTTATTGACGATGAAACACAGAAATTGCTTCGGAATTAAATACAAAAGGCACAATGCCGACTTAGGTACAAGATAACTGACTCTTGTTACTGTCAATGTTTTGAACCATTCCTGTGACACTAGTTATAGATTCCGATGCTTCACTTCAGGTTTACTGTATCCCTTCGACTTTCGTACAGACGATGAAACATAGAAATTGCATCGGAATTAAAAGAAAAGGCACAAGGCAGACTTCAGTACAAGAAAACTGACTCTTCTTACTGTCTATGTTTTGAACCATTCCTGTGACAGTAGTTATAGATTATGATGCTTCATTTCAGGTTTACTGTATCCCTCTGACCTTCTTATTGACGATGAATCACAGAAATTACATCGGAATTAAATATAAAAGGCACAATGCCGATTTAAGTGCAAGAAAACTGACTCTTCTTACTGTCTATGTTTTGAACCATTCCTGTGACACTAGTTATAGATTCCGATGCATCACTTCAGGTTCACTGTATCCCTCTGACCTTCTTATTGACGATGAAACACAGAAATTGCTTCGGAATTAAATACAAAAGGCACAATGCCGACTTAAGTACAAGATAACTGACTCTTCTTACTGTCAATGTTTTGAACCATTCCTGTGACACTAGTTATAGATTCCGATGCTTCGCTTCAGGTTTACTGTATCCCTTCGACCTTCGTACAGACGATGAAACATAGAAATTGCATCGGAATTAAATAGAAAAGGCACAAGGCAGACTTCAGTACAAGAAAACTGACTCTTCTTACTGTCTATGTTTTGAACCATTCCTGTGACACTAGTTATAGATTATGATGCTTCATTTCAGGTTTACTGTATCCCTCTGACCTTCTTATTGACGATGAATCACAGAAATTACATCGGAATTAAATATAAAAGGCACAATGCCGATTTAAGTACAAGAAAACTGACTCTTCTTACTGTCTATGTTTTGAACCATTACTGTGACACTTGTTATAGAATCCGATGCTTCACTTCAGGTTCACTGTATCCCTCTGACCTTCTTTTTGGTGATGAAACAAAGAAATTGCATCGGAATTAAATACAAAAGGCACAATTCCGACTTAAGTACAAGAAAACTGACTCTTCTTACTGTCTATGTTTTGAACCATTCCTGTGACACTAGTTATAGATTCCGATGCTCCACTTCAGGTTTACTGTATCCCTCTGACCTTCTTATTGATGATGAAACACTGAAATTGCATCGGAATTAAATACAAAATGCACAGTGCCGACTTAAGTAGAAGAAAACTGACTCTTCTTACTGTCTATGTTTTGAACCATTCCTGTGACACTTGTTATAGATTCCGATGCTTCACTTCAGTTTTACTGTATGCCTCCGACCTTCTTATTGACGATGAAACACTAGAAATTGCATCGGAATTAAATACAAAATGCACAGTGCCGACTTAAGTACAAGAAAACTGACTCTTCTTACTGTCTATGTTTTGAACCATTCCTGTGACACTAGTTATAGATTCCGATGCTTCACTTCAGGTTTACTGTATCCCTCCGACCTTCTTCTAGACGATGAAACATAGAAATTGCATCGGAATTAAATAGAAAAGGCACAATGCCGCCTTAAGTACAAGTAAACTGACTCCTCTTACTGTCTATGTTTTGAACCATTCCTGTGACACTAGTTATAGATTCCGATGCTCCACTTCAGGTTTACTGTATCCCTCTGACCTTCTTATTGATGATGAAACACTGAAATTGCATCGGAATTAAATACAAAATGCACAGTGCCGACTTAAGTACAAGAAAACTGACTCTTCTTACTGTCTATGTTTTGAACCATTCCTGTGACACTTGTTATAGTTTCCGATGCTTCACTTCAGTTTTACTGTATGCCTCTGACCTTCTTATTGACGATGAAACACAGAAATTGCATCGGAATTAAATACAAACATCACAATGCCGACTTAAGTACAAGAAAACTGACTCTTCTTACTGTCTATGTTTTGAACCATTCCTGTGACACTAGTTATAGATTCTGATGCTTCACTTCAGGTTTACTGTATCCCTCTGACCTTCTTATTGACGATGAAACACGGAAATTGCATCGGAATTAAATAGAAAAGTCACAATGCCGACTTAAGTACAAGGAAACTGACTCTTCTTACTGTCTATGTCTTGAACCATTCCTGTGACACAAGTTATAGATTCCGATGCTTCACTTTAGGTTTACTGTATCCCTGTGACCTTCTTATTGGAGATGAAAAACAGGTATTGCATCGGAAATAAATACAAAGGGCACAATGCCGACTTAATTACAAGAAAAATGACTCTTCTTACTGTCTATGCTTTGAACCATACCTGTGACACTAGTTACAGATTCCGAAGCTTCACTTCAGGTTTACTGTATACCTCTGACCTTCTTATTGACGATGAATCACAGAAATTGCATCGGAATTAAATACAAAAGGCACAATGCTAACTTAAGTACAAGAAAAATGACTCTTCTTACTGTCTATGTTTGAACCATTCATGTGAAACTAGTTATAGATTCCGATGCTTCACTTCAAGTATACTGTATCCCTCTGACCTTCTTATTGACGATGAAACACAGAAATTGCATCGGAATTAAATACAAAAGGCACAATGCCGACTTAAGTACAAGAAAACTGACTCTTCTTACTGTCTATGTTTTGAACCATTCCTGTGACACTAGTTATAGATTCCGATGCATCACTTCAGGTTCACTGTATCCCTCTGACCTTCTTCTTGACGATGAAACACCGAAATTGCGTCGGAATTAAATACAAAAGGCACAATGCCGACTTAAGTACAAGAAAACTGACTCTTCTTACTGTCTATGTTTTGAACCATTCATGTGACACTCGTTATAGATTCCGATGCTTTACTTCAGGTTTACTGTATCCCTCTGACCTTCTTATTGACGATGAAACACAGAAATTGCTTCGGAATTAAATACAAAAGGCACAATGCCGACTTAGGTACAAGATAACTGACTCTTGTTACTGTCAATGTTTTGAACCATTCCTGTGACACTAGTTATAGATTCCGATGCTTCACTTCAGGTTTACTGTATCCCTTCGACTTTCGTACAGACGATGAAACATAGAAATTGCATCGGAATTAAAAGAAAAGGCACAAGGCAGACTTCAGTACAAGAAAACTGACTCTTCTTACTGTCTATGTTTTGAACCATTCCTGTGACAGTAGTTATAGATTATGATGCTTCATTTCAGGTTTACTGTATCCCTCTGACCTTCTTATTGACGATGAATCACAGAAATTACATCGGAATTAAATATAAAAGGCACAATGCCGATTTAAGTGCAAGAAAACTGACTCTTCTTACTGTCTATGTTTTGAACCATTCCTGTGACACTAGTTATAGATTCCGATGCATCACTTCAGGTTCACTGTATCCCTCTGACCTTCTTATTGACGATGAAACACAGAAATTGCTTCGGAATTAAATACAAAAGGCACAATGCCGACTTAAGTACAAGATAACTGACTCTTCTTACTGTCAATGTTTTGAACCATTCCTGTGACACTAGTTATAGATTCCGATGCTTCGCTTCAGGTTTACTGTATCCCTTCGACCTTCGTACAGACGATGAAACATAGAAATTGCATCGGAATTAAATAGAAAAGGCACAAGGCAGACTTCAGTACAAGAAAACTGACTCTTCTTACTGTCTATGTTTTGAACCATTCCTGTGACACTAGTTATAGATTATGATGCTTCATTTCAGGTTTACTGTATCCCTCTGACCTTCTTATTGACGATGAATCACAGAAATTACATCGGAATTAAATATAAAAGGCACAATGCCGATTTAAGTACAAGAAAACTGACTCTTCTTACTGTCTATGTTTTGAACCATTACTGTGACACTTGTTATAGAATCCGATGCTTCACTTCAGGTTCACTGTATCCCTCTGACCTTCTTTTTGGTGATGAAACAAAGAAATTGCATCGGAATTAAATACAAAAGGCACAATTCCGACTTAAGTACAAGAAAACTGACTCTTCTTACTGTCTATGTTTTGAACCATTCCTGTGACACTAGTTATAGATTCCGATGCTCCACTTCAGGTTTACTGTATCCCTCTGACCTTCTTATTGATGATGAAACACTGAAATTGCATCGGAATTAAATACAAAATGCACAGTGCCGACTTAAGTAGAAGAAAACTGACTCTTCTTACTGTCTATGTTTTGAACCATTCCTGTGACACTTGTTATAGATTCCGATGCTTCACTTCAGTTTTACTGTATGCCTCCGACCTTCTTATTGACGATGAAACACTAGAAATTGCATCGGAATTAAATACAAAATGCACAGTGCCGACTTAAGTACAAGAAAACTGACTCTTCTTACTGTCTATGTTTTGAACCATTCCTGTGACACTAGTTATAGATTCCGATGCTCCACTTCAGGTTTACTGTATCCCTCTGACCTTCTTATTGATGATGAAACACGGAAATTGCATCGGAATTAAATAGAAAAGTCACAATGCCGACTTAAGTACAAGGAAACTGACTCTTCTTACTGTCTATGTCTTGAACCATTCCTGTGACACAAGTTATAGATTCCGATGCTTCACTTTAGGTTTACTGTATCCCTGTGACCTTCTTATTGGAGATGAAAAACAGGTATTGCATCGGAAATAAATACAAAGGGCACAATGCCGACTTAATTACAAGAAAAATGACTCTTCTTACTGTCTATGCTTTGAACCATACCTGTGACACTAGTTACAGATTCCGAAGCTTCACTTCAGGTTTACTGTATACCTCTGACCTTCTTATTGACGATGAATCACAGAAATTGCATCGGAATTAAATACAAAAGGCACAATGCTAACTTAAGTACAAGAAAAATGACTCTTCTTACTGTCTATGTTTGAACCATTCATGTGAAACTAGTTATAGATTCCGATGCTTCACTTCAAGTATACTGTATCCCTCTGACCTTCTTATTGACGATGAAACACAGAAATTGCATCGGAATTAAATACAAAAGGCACAAGGCCGACTTAAGTACAAGAAAACTGACTCTTCTTACTGTCTATGTTTTGAACCATTCCTGTGACACTAGTTATAGATTCCGATGCTTTACTTCAGGTTTACTGTATCCTTCTGACCTTCTTATTGACGATGAAACACAGAAATTACATCGGAATTAGATATAAAAGGCACAATGCCGATTTAAGTACAAGAAAACTGACCCTTCTTACTCTCTATGTTTTGAAAAATTACTGTGACACTAGTTATAGATTCCGATGCTTCACTTCAGGTTCACTGTATCCTTCTGACCTTCTTTTTGACGATGAAGCACAGAAATTGCATCGGAATTAAATACAAAAGGCACAATTCCGACTTAAGAACAAGAAAACTGACTCTTCTTACTGTCTATGTTTTGAACCATTCCTGTGACACTAGTTATAGATGCCGATGCTTCACTTCAGGTTTACTGTATGCCTCTGACTTTCTTATTGACTACGAAACACTGAAATTGCATCGGAATTAAATACAAGAGGCACAATGCCGACTTCACTACAAGAAGACAGACTCTTCTTTCTGTCTATGTTTTGAACCATTCCTGTGACTCTAGTTATAGATTCCGATGCTTCACTTGAGGTTTACTGTATCCCTCTGACCTTCTTATTGACGATGAAACACAGAAATTGCATCGGAATTAAATACAAAAGGCAGAATGCCGATTTAAGTACAAGAAAACTGACTCCTCTTACTGTGTACGTTTTGAACCATTCCTGTGACACCAGATATAGATTCCGATGCTTCACTTCAGGTTTACTGTATGCCTCTGACCTTCTTAGTGACGATGAAACACAGAATTTGCTTCGGAATTAAATACAAAAGGCACAATACCGACTTAAGTACAAGAAAACTGACTCTGCTTATTGTCTATGTATTGAACCATTTCTGTGACACTAGTTATAGATTCCGATGCTTCACTTCATGTTTACTGTATCCCTCTGACCTTCTTTTTGAGGATGAAACACAGAAATTGCATCGGAATTAAATATAAAGGCACAATGCCGACTTAAGTATAAGAAAACTGACTCTTCTTACTGTCAATGTTTTGAACCATTACTGTGACACTAGTTATAGATTCCGATGCTTCACTTCAGGGTTACTGTATCCCTCTGACCTTCCTATTGACGATGAAACACAGAAATTGCATCGGAATTAAATACAAAAGGCACAATGCCGACTTAAGTACAAGAAAACTGACTCTTCTTACTGTCTATGTTTTGAACCATTCCTGTGACACTAGTTATAGATTCCAATGCTTCACTTCAGGTTCACTGTATCCCTCTGACCTTCTTATTGACGATGAAACACCGAAATTGCATCGGAATTAAATACAAAAGGCACAATGCCGACTT
Organism: Schistocerca piceifrons; assembly: GCF_021461385.2. Lineage (NCBI taxonomy): Eukaryota > Metazoa > Arthropoda > Insecta > Orthoptera > Acrididae > Schistocerca > Schistocerca piceifrons. The sequence goes on from NW_025727890.1 coordinate 24,802, forward strand.
AAGTACAAGAAAACTGACTCTTCTTACTGTCTATGTTTTGAACCATTTATGTGACACTCGTTATAGATTCCGATGATTTACTTCAGGTTTACTGTATCCCTTTGACATTCTTATGGACGATGAAACACAGAAATTGCTTCGGAATTAAATACAAAAGGCACAATGCCGACTTAAGTACAAGATAACTGACTCTTCTTACTGTCAATGCTTTGAACCATTCCTGTGACACTACTTATAGATTCCGATGCTTCACTTCAGGTTTACTGTATTCCTCCGACCTTCTAATAGACGATGAAACATAGAAATTGCATCGGAATTAAATAGAAAAGGCACAAGGCCGACTTCAGTACAAGAAAACTGACTCTTCTTACTGCCTATGTTTTGAACCATTCCTGTGACACTAGTTATAGATTCCGATGCTTCACTTCAGGTTCACTGTATCCCTCTGACCTTCTTTTTGACGATGAAACACAAATTGCATCGGAATTAAATACAAAATGCACAATTCCGACTTAAGTACAAGAAAACTGACTCTTCTAACTGTCTATGTTTTGAACCATTCCTATGACACTAGTTATAGATTCCGATGCTTCACATCAGGGTTACTGTATCCCTCTGACCTTCTTATTGACGATGAAACACAGAAATTGCATCGGAATTAAATACAAAAGGCACAATGCCGACTTAAGTATAAGAAAACTGACTCTTCTTACTGTCTATGTTTTGAACCATTCCTGTGACACTAGTTATAGATTCCGATGCTTCACTTCAGGTTCACTGTACCCCTCTGACCTTCTTATTGACGATGAAACATCGAAATTGCATCGGAATTAAATACAAAGGGCACAATGCCGACTTAAGTACAAGAATACTGACTCTTCTTACTGTCTATGTTTTGAACCATTCATGTGACACTCGTTATAGATTTCGATGCTTTACTTCAGGTTTACTGTATCCCTCTGACCTTCTTATTGACGATGAAGCAAAGAAATTGCTTCGGAATTAAATACAAAAGACACAATGCCGACTTAAGTACAAGATAACTGACTCTTCTTACTGTCAATGTTTTGAACCATTCCTGTGACACTAGTTATAGATTCTGATGCTTCACTTCAGGTTTACTGTATCCCTCCGACCTACTTATAGACGATGAAACATAGAAATTGCATAGGAATTAAATAGAAAAGGGACAATGCCGACTTAAGTACAAGAAAACTGACTCTTCTTACTGTCTATGTTTTGAACCATTCCTGTGACACTAGTTATGGATTCCGATGCTTCACTTCAGGTTTACTGTATCCCTCTGACCTTCTTATTGATGATGAAACACTGAAATTGCATCGGAATTAAATACAAAATGCTCAATGCCCACTTAAGTACAAGAAAACTGACTCTTCTTACTGTCTATGATTTGAACCATTCCTATGACACTTGTTATAGATTCCGATGCTTCACTTCAGGTTTACTGTATGCCTCTGACCTTCTTATTGACGATGAAACACAGAAATAGCATCGGAATTAAATACAAACATCACAATGCCGACTAAAGTACAAGAAAACTGACTCTTCTGACTGTCTATGTTTTGAACCATTCATGTGACACCCAATATAGATTCCGATGCTTTACTTCAGGTTTACTGTATCCCTCTGACCTTCTTACTGACGATGAAACACAGACATTCCTTCGGTATTAAATACAAAAGGCACAATGCCGACTTCAGTACAAGATAACTGACACTTCTTACTGTCTGTGATTTGAACCATTTCTGTGACACTAGTTATAGATTCCGATGCTTCACTTCAGGTTTACTGTGTCCCTCTGAACTTCTTATTGACGATGAAACACAAAAATTGCATCAGAATTAAATATAAAACGCACAATGCCGACTTAAGTACAAGAAAACTGACTCTTCTTACTGTCTATGTTTTGAACCATTCCTGTGACACTAGTTATAGATTCTGATGCTTCACTTCAGGTTTACTGTATCCCTCTGACCTTCTTATTGACGATGAAACACGGAAATTGCATCGGAATTAAATAGAAAAGTCACAATGCCGACTTAAGTACAAGGAAACTGACTCTTCTTACTGTCTATGTCTTGAACCATTCCTGTGACACAAGTTATAGATTCCGATGCTTCACTTTAGGTTTACTGTATCCCTGTGACCTTCTTATTGGAGATGAAAAACAGGTATTGCATCGGAAATAAATACAAAGGGCACAATGCCGACTTAATTACAAGAAAAATGACTCTTCTTACTGTCTATGCTTTGAACCATACCTGTGACACTAGTTACAGATTCCGAAGCTTCACTTCAGGTTTACTGTATACCTCTGACCTTCTTATTGACGATGAATCACAGAAATTGCATCGGAATTAAATACAAAAGGCACAATGCTAACTTAAGTACAAGAAAAATGACTCTTCTTACTGTCTATGTTTGAACCATTCATGTGAAACTAGTTATAGATTCCGATGCTTCACTTCAAGTATACTGTATCCCTCTGACCTTCTTATTGACGATGAAACACAGAAATTGCATCGGAATTAAATACAAAAGGCACAAGGCCGACTTAAGTACAAGAAAACTGACTCTTCTTACTGTCTATGTTTTGAACCATTCCTGTGACACTAGTTATAGATTCCGATGCTTTACTTCAGGTTTACTGTATCCTTCTGACCTTCTTATTGACGATGAAACACAGAAATTACATCGGAATTAGATATAAAAGGCACAATGCCGATTTAAGTACAAGAAAACTGACCCTTCTTACTCTCTATGTTTTGAAAAATTACTGTGACACTAGTTATAGATTCCGATGCTTCACTTCAGGTTCACTGTATCCTTCTGACCTTCTTTTTGACGATGAAGCACAGAAATTGCATCGGAATTAAATACAAAAGGCACAATTCCGACTTAAGAACAAGAAAACTGACTCTTCTTACTGTCTATGTTTTGAACCATTCCTGTGACACTAGTTATAGATGCCGATGCTTCACTTCAGGTTTACTGTATGCCTCTGACTTTCTTATTGACTACGAAACACTGAAATTGCATCGGAATTAAATACAAGAGGCACAATACCGACTTCACTACAAGAAGACAGACTCTTCTTTCTGTCTATGTTTTGAACCATTCCTGTGACTCTAGTTATAGATTCCGATGCTTCACTTGAGGTTTACTGTATCCCTCTGACCTTCTTATTGACGATGAAACACAGAAATTGCATCGGAATTAAATACAAAAGGCAGAATGCCGATTTAAGTACAAGAAAACTGACTCCTCTTACTGTGTACGTTTTGAACCATTCCTGTGACACCAGATATAGATTCCGATGCTTCACTTCAGGTTTACTGTATGCCTCTGACCATCTTAGTGACGATGAAACACAGAATTTGCTTCGGAATTAAATACAAAAGGCACAATACCGACTTAAGTACAAGAAAACTGACTCTGCTTATTGTCTATGTATTGAACCATTTCTGTGACACTAGTTATAGATTCCGATGCTTCACTTCATGTTTACTGTATCCCTCTGACCTTCTTTTTGAGGATGAAACACAGAAATTGCATCGGAATTAAATATAAAGGCACAATGCCGACTTAAGTATAAGAAAACTGACTCTTCTTACTGTCAATGTTTTGAACCATTACTGTGACACTAGTTATAGATTCCGATGCTTCACTTCAGGGTTACTGTATCCCTCTGACCTTCCTATTGACGATGAAACACAGAAATTGCATCGGAATTAAATACAAAAGGCACAATGCCGACTTAAGTACAAGAAAACTGACTCTTCTTACTGTCTATGTTTTGAACCATTCCTGTGACACTAGTTATAGATTCCAATGCTTCACTTCAGGTTCACTGTATCCCTCTGACCTTCTTATTGACGATGAAACACCGAAATTGCATCGGAATTAAATACAAAAGGCACAATGCCGACTTAAGTACAAGAAAACTGACTCTTCTTACTGTCTATGTTTTGAACCATTTATGTGACACTCGTTATAGATTCCGATGATTTACTTCAGGTTTACTGTATCCCTTTGACATTCTTATGGACGATGAAACACAGAAATTGCTTCGGAATTAAATACAAAAGGCACAATGCCGACTTAAGTACAAGATAACTGACTCTTCTTACTGTCAATGCTTTGAACCATTCCTGTGACACTACTTATAGATTCCGATGCTTCACTTCAGGTTTACTGTATTCCTCCGACCTTCTAATAGACGATGAAACATAGAAATTGCATCGGAATTAAATAGAAAAGGCACAAGGCCGACTTCAGTACAAGAAAACTGACTCTTCTTACTGCCTATGTTTTGAACCATTCCTGTGACACTAGTTATAGATTCCGATGCTTCACTTCAGGTTCACTGTATCCCTCTGACCTTCTTTTTGACGATGAAACACAAATTGCATCGGAATTAAATACAAAATGCACAATTCCGACTTAAGTACAAGAAAACTGACTCTTCTAACTGTCTATGTTTTGAACCATTCCTATGACACTAGTTATAGATTCCGATGCTTCACATCAGGGTTACTGTATCCCTCTGACCTTCTTATTGACGATGAAACACAGAAATTGCATCGGAATTAAATACAAAAGGCACAATGCCGACTTAAGTATAAGAAAACTGACTCTTCTTACTGTCTATGTTTTGAACCATTCCTGTGACACTAGTTATAGATTCCGATGCTTCACTTCAGGTTCACTGTACCCCTCTGACCTTCTTATTGACGATGAAACATCGAAATTGCATCGGAATTAAATACAAAGGGCACAATGCCGACTTAAGTACAAGAAAACTGACTCTTCTTACTGTCTATGTTTTGAACCATTCATGTGACACTCGTTATAGATTTCGATGCTTTACTTCAGGTTTACTGTATCCCTCTGACCTTCTTATTGACGATGAAGCAAAGAAATTGCTTCGGAATTAAATACAAAAGACACAATGCCGACTTAAGTACAAGATAACTGACTCTTCTTACTGTCAATGTTTTGAACCATTCCTGTGACACTAGTTATAGATTCTGATGCTTCACTTCAGGTTTACTGTATCCCTCCGACCTACTTATAGACGATGAAACATAGAAATTGCATAGGAATTAAATAGAAAAGGGACAATGCCGACTTAAGTACAAGAAAACTGACTCTTCTTACTGTCTATGTTCTGAACCATTCCTGTGACACTAGTTATGGATTCCGATGCTTCACTTCAGGTTTACTGTATCCCTCTGACCTTCTTATTGATGATGAAACACTGAAATTGCATCGGAATTAAATACAAAATGCTCAATGCCCACTTAAGTACAAGAAAACTGACTCTTCTTACTGTCTATGATTTGAACCATTCCTATGACACTTGTTATAGATTCCGATGCTTCACTTCAGGTTTACTGTATGCCTCTGACCTTCTTATTGACGATGAAACACAGAAATAGCATCGGAATTAAATACAAACATCACAATGCCGACTAAAGTACAAGAAAACTGACTCTTCTGACTGTCTATGTTTTGAACCATTCATGTGACACCCAATATAGATTCCGATGCTTTACTTCAGGTTTACTGTATCCCTCTGACCTTCTTACTGACGATGAAACACAGACATTCCTTCGGTATTAAATACAAAAGGCACAATGCCGACTTCAGTACAAGATAACTGACACTTCTTACTGTCTGTGATTTGAACCATTTCTGTGACACTAGTTATAGATTCCGATGCTTCACTTCAGGTTTACTGTGTCCCTCTGAACTTCTTATTGACGATGAAACACAAAAATTGCATCAGAATTAAATATAAAACGCACAATGCCGACTTAAGTACAAGAAAACTGACTCTTCTTACTGTCTATGCTTTGAACTATACCTGTGAAACTAGTTATAGATTCCGATGCTTCACTTCAGGTTTACTGTATCCCTCTGACCTTCTTATTGACGATGAAACACAGAAATTGCGTCGGAATTAAATACAAAAGGCACAATGCCGACTTAAGTACAAGATAACTGACTCTTCTTACTGTCAATGCTTTGAACCATTCCTGTGACACTAGTTATAGATTCCGATGCTTCACTTCAGGTTTACTGTATCCCTCCGACCTTCTCATAGACGATGAAACATAGAAATTGCGTCGGAACTAAATAGAAAAAGCACAATGCCGACTTAAGTACAAGGAAAATGACTCTTCTTACTGTCTATGTTTTGAACCATTCCTGTGGCACTAGTTATAGATTCCGATGCTTCAATTCAGGTTTACTGTATCCCTCTGACCTTCTTTTTGATGATGAAACACTGAAATTGCATCGGAATTAAATACAAAATGCACAATGCCGACTTAAGTACAAGAAAACCGACTCTTCTTACTGTCTATGTTTTGAACCATACCTGTGACACTTGTTATAGATTCCGATGCTTCACTTCAGGTTTACTGTATGCCTCTGACCTTCTTATTGACGATGAAACACAGAAATTGCATCGGAATTAAATACAAACGTCACAATGCCGACTTAAGTACAAGAAAACTGACTCTTCTTACTGTCTATGTTTTGAACCGTTCCTGTGACACTAGTTATAGATTTTGATGCTTCACTTCAGGTTTACTGTATCCCTCTGGCCTCCTTATTGACGATGAAACACAGAAATTGCTTCGGAATTAAATACAAAAGGCACAATGCCGACTTCAGTACAAGATAACGGACACTTCTTAATGTCTATGATTTGAACCATTCCTGTGACACTAGTTATAGATTCCGATGCTTCACTTCAGGTTTTCTGTTTCCCCCTGACCTTCTTATTGACGATGAAACACAAAAATTGCATCGGAATTAAATATAAAACGCACAATGCCGACTAATGTACAAGAAAACTGACTCTTCTTACTGTCTATGTTTGAACCATTCCTGTGACACTAGTTATAGATTCCGATGCTTCACTTCAGGTTTACTGTATCCCTCTGACCTTCTTATTGACGATGAAACATAGAAATTGCGTCGGAATTAAATACAAAAGGCACAATGTCGACTTAAGTACAAGAAAATTGACTCTTCTTACTGTCTATGTTTTGAACCATTCCTGTGACACTAGTTATGGATTCCGATGCTTCACTTCAGGTTTACTGTATCCCTCTGACCTTCTTATTGACGATTAAACACACATATAGCATCGGAATTAAACACAAAACGCACAATGCCGACTTAAGTACAAGAAAATTGACTCTTCTTACTCTCTATGCTTTGAATCATTCCTGTGACACTAGTTATAGTTTCCGATGCTTCACTTCAGGTTTACTGTATCCTTCTGAAGATCTTATTGACGATGAAACACAGAAATTGCATCGGAATTAAATACAATAGGCACAATGCCGACTTAAGTACAAGAAAACTGACTCTTCTTACTGTGTAAGTTTTGAACCATTCCTGTGACTCTAGTTATAGATTCCGATGCTTCACTTCAGGTTTACTGTATCCCTCTGACCTTCTTATTGACGATGAAACACAGAAATTGCTCCGGAATTCAATACAAAAGGCACAATGCCGACTTAAGTACAAGAAAACTGTCTCCTCTTACTGTCTATGTTTTGAACCATTCCCTTTGACACTAGTTATAGATTCCGATGCTTCACTTCAGGTTCACTGAATCCCTCTGACCTTCTTATTGACGGTGAAACATCGAAATTGCATCGGCATTAAATACAAAGGGCACAATGCCGACTTAAGTACAAGAAAACTGACTCTTCTTACTGTCTATGTTTTGAACCATTCATGTGACACTCGTTATGGATTCCGATGCTTTACTTCAGGTTTACTGTATCCCTCTGACCTTCTTATTGACGATGAAACAAAGAAATTGCTTCGGAATTAAATACAAAAGACACAATGACGACTTAAGTACAAGATAACTGACTCTTCTTCCTGTCAATGTTTTGAACCATTCCTGTGACACTAGTTATAGATTCCGACGCTTCACTTCAGGTTCACTGTATCCCTCCGTCCTACTTATAGACGATGAAACATAGAAATTGCATAGGAATTAAATAGAAAAGGCACAATGCCGACTTAAGTACAAGAAAACTGACTCTTCTTACTGTCTATGTTTTGAACCATTCATGTGACACTAGTTATGGAATCCGATGCTTCACTTCAGGTTTACTGTATCCCTGTGACCTTCTTATTGATGATGAAACACTAAAATTGCATCGGAATTAAATACAAAATGCACAATGCCCACTTAAGTACAAGAAAACTGACTCTTCTTACTGTCTATGTTTTGAACCATTCCTGTGACACTTGTTATAGATTCCGATGCTTCACTTCAGGTTTACTGTATGCCTCTGACCTTCGTATTGACGATGAAACACAGAAATAGCATCGGAATTAAATACAAACATCACGATGCCGACTTAAGTACAAGAAAACTGACTCTTCTGACTGTCTATGTTTTGAACCATTCATGTGACACCCAATATAGATTCCGATGCTTTACTTCAGGTTTACTGTATCCCTCTGACCTTCTTACTGACGATGAAACACAGAAATACCTTCGGTATTAAATACAAAAGGCACAATGCCGACTTAAGTACAAGATAACTGACACTTCTTACTGTCTGTGATTTGTACCATTTCTGTGACACTAGTTACAGATTCCGATGCTTCACTTCAGGTTTACTGTGTCCCTCTGAACATCTTATTGACGATGAAACACAAAAATTGCATCAGAATTAAATAGAAAAGGGACAATGCCGACTTAAGTACAAGAAAACTGACTCTTCTTACTGTCTATGTTTTGAACCAATCCTGTGACACTAGTTATGGATTCCGATGCTTCACTTCAGGTTTACTGTATCCCTCTGACCTTCTTATTGACGATAAAACACAGAAATTGCGTCGGAATTAAATACAAAAGGCACAATGCCGACTTAAGTAGAAGATAACTGACTCTTCTTACTGTCAATGCTTTGAACCATTCCTGTGACACTAGTTATAGATTCCGATGCTTCACTTCAGGTTTACTGTGTCCCTCCGACCTTCTTATAGACGATGAAACATAAAAATTGCATCGGAATTAAATAGAAAATGCACAATGCCGTCTTAAGTACAAGAAAACTGACTCTTCTTACTGTCTATGTTTTGAACCATTCCTGTGGCACTAGTTATAGATTCCGATGGTTCACTTCAGGTTTACTGTATCCCTCTAACCTTCTTATTGATGATGAAACACTGAAATTGCATCGGAATTAAATACAAAATGCACAATGCCGACTTAAGTACAAGAAAACTGACTCTTCTTACTGTCTATGTTTTGAACCATACCTGTGACACTTGTTACAGATTCCGATGCTTCACTTCAGGTTCACTGTATGCCTCTGACCTTCTTATTGACGATGAAACACAGAAATTGCATCGGAATTAAATACAAACGTCACAATGCCGACTTAAGTACAAGAAAACTGTCTCTTCTTACTGTCTATGTTTGAACTATTCCTGTGGCACTAGTTATAGATTCTGATGCTTCACTTCAGGTTTACTGTATTCCTCTGACCTTCTTACTGACGATGAAACACAGAAATTGCATCGGAATTAAATACAAAACGCACAATGCCGACCTAAGTACAAGAAAACTGACTCTTCTTACTGTCTATGTTTTGACCCATTCATGTGACACTCGTTATAGATTCCGATGCTTTACTTCAGGTTTACTGTATCCCTCTGACCTTCTTACTGACGATGAAACACAGAAATTGCTTCGGAATTAAATACAAAAGGCACAATGCCGACTTCAGTACAAGATAACGGACACTTCTTAACCCTGCTGTTCTGTTCGGGTCTATATGACCCGAAACGAATATGAACGTTATTTTACATTATGTAAATACCAATATATATTTATGAAACTTTGTGACTTTGTCTGAAAATGGATGAGCAGCATGTGTTTTAAAAGGTTTTAAAAAAGTTTAAGAAGTTTGGGCTTCAACTGTAATAGTTGCATATGTAATGTTCGGGTCATAATGACCCGACACAAATATGTTTAGTGTAACTCGTATTTATTTCTAAAATCTGGAAATGGCGAAAATTATTTTTGTTGTGTTGTGTGGGAATAGTGACTGCATCATTCCAACTTACTCTCAACAATCACCTAAAGCTCCATGCGTTCACAACAATGGGCTTGTTTGTTGCTTTCCCCAGGAAATAATAATTGGCAGTTCTCAATAATTGGAATGCTTTGTTTCTGCCCAGTTTGACTTGTGACACCATGGCGATGAGACCATTGAATGATCGTGAGTTGGAAGAAATAGTAAATGCCTCACCAGATGAAGGATCACTTTCTGAGTTTGAAGATCACATCAGCAATGCATCTGAAGCGAGTGTTTCCGATGACAGTTACGACAAGTCCACAGCCCATACAAAATAGTGTAGAGACTTTTCTTTCTAAAAATGGGAATATAGAATGGCAGTTGCATCCACCAGCACAACATGGTCGCCTACCAGCTTCGAACATCATCAAGAGTACCCCAGGAGTTACCAGGTATGCAGTCAGCAGAATATCTGATGTAAAATGTTCATTTGAAGCAGTATTTCACACAGCGCTTCAAAATGAAATAATAGAGATGACAAATATTGAAGGGCAGCGAGTTTATGGTGAACAGTGGACAGATATTGATGGTTCTGTTTTCCATGCATACTTAGGACTCTTACTCCCTAGCGGGTGTATATCGATCTCATGGGGAGTCTACAAAAAGTTTGTGGGATAAAGATACTGGGCGAAACATATTTCGAGCAACCATGTCTCATGAAACATTCTGTAAGATATCACGTGTCCTGCGATTTGACAAGAAATCTACTAGAGAGGAAAGACGACGTACTGACAAACTTGCCGCAATTCGTAGTATTTGGGAGAAGTGGGTAGAGGTCCTTCCTAAACTGTATAATCCAGGAGGAAATGTTACTGTTGACGAGCAGGTTAGTAGCATTTAGAGGTCGCTGTCCATTCAAGCAGTATATCCCAAGTAAACCGGCAAAATATGGGATCAAAATATGGACCATGTGTGACAGGCAAAACTTCATACGTACTGAAAGCCCAAATTTATACAGGAAAGGTGAGTGGAGCGGCACCAGAAAGAAATCAGGGAATGAGGGTGGTATCTGATCTCACTTCTGAGTTACGTGGTCAGAATATCACGTGTGACAACTTTTTTACGTCGTACAATTTGGGGCAGCTGCTTCTGAAAAGGAAATTGACTATGTTGGGAACTATACGGAAAAATAAGCCGGAGCTTCCACACAAAATGACGCAACAAGGAGGTACACAGCTCTTCATTTTACTTCACAAATGACACTACTGTGGTTAATATATATTCCTAAGAGACACAAGAATGTTGTACTTATGAGCACTCTCCACCATGATGCGGAAATCAGTGACAGGGCTGATAAGAAGCCAAAAATGATTTTGGACTATAATTCAACCAAAGGTGCTGTAGACACGCTTGATCAGTTATTAGGTACATATACATGCAAACGAAAAAGTAATAGGTGGCCAATGATAGTTTTCTACAATATTCTTGATGTTTCTGCTTATAATGCATACGTTTTGTGGATTTCGTGTTGACCCTAATTGGAATGCAAGCAAATTGACTAGAAGGAGAATATTCTTGGAGGAACTTGGAAAGTCACTGATAAAAGAACATATTGCATCAAGAACGCATTTCCCAAGAACAGAAGATTCTTTGAGAATGGTCACAAGCATCCAAAACCCGAATGATGTGGGTGGTGTGTCAGAATCGGTAACAACAAGAAAATCTACAAAACGTGCACGCTGTAAGTTCTGTCCATCAAGTAATGACAATAAAACAAACATGGTGTGTGGAAAATGTAGTAAACATATTTGCAAGAAACATGTAACCTACTTGTGTCCACAGTGCAAGCAGTAAGAAAAGAACTGTAGTATTTTATAAGATGATTGTATTGAAAATTCTGTTGTTTCAAATTTATGTGAATACTTGTGCCTAAACTACAATCAGTAAGAAGAGAGGATTCTAAGTTGTAGTGCTTTCTATGTTGGAATGTAATAAAAAAACTGTAGTGTGTTCTGTACTGTAGTGTGCTCTAAGATGAATATCTGTAATGACAACTGTCTGTTGTTAGAAAATGTCAATACTTACGTCTAAACTGTCAACAATAAGAATAGAAGTATGGAAAAACTGTAGTGCTTTCTAAGTTGAATGCCTGTAATGGAAACTGTCTGTTGTTTCAAATTTATGTGCATATTTAAATGAAAAATATCCCTCAATAAAGTTGTATGCCATTGTTATTATTATTATTATTACCATTATTATTATTATTATTATTATTATTATTATTACTAACAAGGTACTGGAATAGAACAACAATGTCGATAGCTAAAACTGTACCAAAATTTATGTTTCTAAAGCATTTTGATATGTCGGGTCATATTGACCCGAACAGTATATATGTCAAGTAAAAGTGAACAGAACAGCAGGGTTAATGTCTATGACTTGAACCATTCCTGTGACACTAGTTATAGATTCCGATGCTTCACTTCAGGTTTACTGTTTCCCTCTGACCTTCTTATTGACGATGAAACACAAAAATTGCATCGGACATTAAATATAAAACGCACAATGCCGACTAATGTACAAGAAATCTGACCTCTTCTTACTGTCTATGCTTTGAACCATTCCTGTGACACTAATTATAGATTCCGATGCTTCACTCAGGTTTACTGTTTCCCTCTGACCTTCTTATTGACGATGGAAACACAGAAATTGCGTCGGAATTAAATACAAAAGGCACAATGTCGACTTAAGTACAAGAAAACTGACTCTTCTTACTGTCTATGTTTTGAACCATTCCTGTGACACTAGTTATGGATTCCGATGCTTCACTTCAGGTTTACTGTATCCCTCTGGCCTTCATATTGACGATGAAACACAGATATTGCATCGGAATTAACACAAAACGCACAATGCCGACTTAAGTACAAGAAAATTGACTCTTCTTACTCTCTATGCTTTGAATCATTCCTGTGACACTAGTTATAGTTTCCGATGCTTCACTTCAGGTTTACTGTATCCTTCTGAAGTTCTTATTGACGATGAAACACAGAAATTGCATCGGAATTAAATACAATAGGCACAATGCCGACTTAAGTACAAGAAAACTGACTCTTCTTACTGTGTAAGTTTTGAACCATTCCTGTGACACTAGTTATAGATTCCGATGCTTCACTTCAGGTTTACTGTATCCCACTGACCTTCTTATTGACGATGAAACAAAGAAATTACATCGGAATTGAATATAAAAGGCACAATGCCGATTTAAGTACAAGAAAACTGACTCTTCTTACTGTCTATGTTTTGAACCATTACTGTGATACTAGTTATGGATTCCGATGCTTCACTTCAGGTTCACTGTATCCCTCTGACCTTCTTTTTGACGATGAAACACAGAAATTGCATCGGATTTAAATACAAAAGGCACAATTCCGACTTAAGTACAAGAAAATTGACTCTCCTTACTGTCTATGTTTTGAACCATTCCTGTGACACTAGTTATAGATTCCGATGCTTCACTTCAGGGTTACTGTATCCCTCTGACCTTCTTATTGACGATGAACCACAGAAATTGCATCGGAATTAAATACAAAAGGCACAATGCCGACTTAAGTACAAGAAAACTGACTCTTCTTACTGTCTATGCTTTGATCCATTCCTGTGACACTAGTTATAGATTCCGATGCTTCACTTCAGGTTCACTGTATCCCTCTGACCTTCTTATTGACGATGAAACACCGAAATTGCATCGGAATTAAATACAAAACGCACAATGCCGACTTAAGTACAAGAAAACTGACTCTTCTTACTGTCTATGTTTTGAACCATACCTGTGACACTTGTTATAGATTCTGATGCTTCACTTCAGGTTCACTGTATGCCTCTGACCTTCTTATTGACGATGAAACACAGAAATTGCATCGGAATTAAATACAAACGTCACAATGCCGACTTAAGTACAAGAAAACTGACTCTTCTTACTGTCTATGTTTGAACTATTCCTGTGGCACTAGTTATAGTTTCTGATGCATCACTTCAGGTTTACTGTATCCCTCTGACCTTCTTACTGACGATGAAACACAGAAATTGCATCGGAATTACATACAAAACGCACAATGCCGACCTAAGTACAAGAAAACTGACTCTTCTTACTGTCTATGTTTTGACCCATTCATGTGACACTCGTTATAGATTCCGATGCTTTACTTCAGGTTTACTGTATCCCTCTGACCTTCTTACTGACGATGAAACACAGAAATTGCTTCGGAATTAAATACAAAAGGCACAATGCCGACTTCAGTACAAGATAACGGACACTTCTTAATGTCTATGACTTGAACCATTCCTGTGACACTAGTTATAGATTCTGATGCTTCACTTCAGGTTTACTGTTTCCCTCTGACCTTCTTATTGACGATGAAACACAAAAATTGCATCGGAATTAAATATAAAACGCACAATGCCGACTAATGTACAAGAAAACTGACTCTTCTTACTGTCTATGCTTTGAACCATTCCTGTGACACTAGTTATAGATTCCGATGCTTCACTTCAGGTTTACTGTTTCCCTCTGACCTTCTTATTGACGATAAAACACAGAAATTGCGTCGGAATTAAATACAAAAGGCACAATGTCGACTTAAGTACAAGAAAACTGACTCTTCTTACTGTCTATGTTTTGAACCATTCCTGTGACACTAGTTATGGATTCCGATGCTTCACTTCAGGTTTACTGTATCCCTCTGACCTTCTTATTGACGATAAAACACAGTAATTGCGTCGGAATTAAATACAAAAGGCACAATGCCGACTTAAGTAGAAGATAACTGACTCTTCTTTCTGTCAATGCTTTGAACCATTCCTGTGACACTAGTTATAGATTCCGATGCTTCACTTCAGGTTTACTGTGTCCCTCCGACCTTCTTATAGACGATGAAACATAAAAATTGCATCGGAATTAAATAGAAAAGGCACAATGCCGTCTTAAGTACAAGAAAACTGACTCTTCTTACTGTCTATGTTTTGAACCATTCCTGTGGCACTAGTTATAGATTCCGATGGTTCACTTCAGGTTTACTGTATCCCTCTAACCTTCTTATTGATGATGAAACACTGAAATTGCATCGGAATTAAATACAAAATGCACAATGCCGACTTAAGTACAAGAAAACTGACTCTTCTTACTGTCTATGTTTTGAACCATACCTGTGACACTTGTTATAGATTCCGATGCTTCACTTCAGGTTCACTGTATGCCTCTGACCTTCTTATTGACGATGAAACACAGAAATTGCATCGGAATTAAATACAAACGTCACAATGCCGACTTAAGTACAAGAAAACTGTCTCTTCTTACTGTCTATGTTTGAACTATTCCTGTGGCACTAGTTATAGATTCTGATGCTTCACTTCAGGTTTACTGTATCCCTCTGACCTTCTTACTGACGATGAAACCCAGAAATTGCATCGGAATTAAATACAAAACGCACAATGCCGACCTAAGTACAAGAAAACTGACTCTTCTTACTGTCTATGTTTTGACCCATTCATGTGACACTCGTTATAGATTCCGATGCTTTACTTCAGGTTTACTGTATCCCTCTGACCTTCTTACTGACGATGAAACACAGAAATTGCTTCGGAATTAAATACAAAAGGCACAATGCCGATTTCACTACAAGATAACGGACACTTCTTAATGTCTATGACTTGAACCATTCCTGTGACACTAGATATAGATTCCGATGCTTCACTTCAGGTTTACTGTTTCCCTCTGACCTTCTTATTGACGATGAAACACAAAAATTGCATCGGAATTAAATATAAAACGCACAATGCCGACTAATGTACAAGAAAACTGACTC
Organism: Schistocerca piceifrons; assembly: GCF_021461385.2. Classification (NCBI taxonomy): domain Eukaryota; kingdom Metazoa; phylum Arthropoda; class Insecta; order Orthoptera; family Acrididae; genus Schistocerca; species Schistocerca piceifrons. The sequence goes on from NW_025727890.1 coordinate 40,754, forward strand.
TTCTTACTGTCTATGCTTTGAACCATTCCTGTGACACTAATTATAGATTCCGATGCTTCACTTCAGGTTTACTGTTTCCCTCTGACCTTCTTATTGACGATGAAACACAGAAATTGCGTCGGAATTAAATACAAAAGGCACAATGTCGACTTAAGTACAAGAAAACTGACTCTTCTTACTGTCTATGTTTTGAACCATTCCTGTGACACTAGTTATGGATTCCGATGCTTCACTTCAGGTTTACTGTATCCCTCTGACCTTCTTATTGACGATGAAACACAGATATTGCATCGGAATTAAACACAAAACGCACAATGCCGACTTAAGTACAAGAAAATTGACTCTTCTTACTCTCTATGCTTTGAATCATTCCTGTGACACTAGTTATAGTTTCCGATGCTTCACTTCAGGTTTACTGTATCCTTCTGAAGTTCTTATTGACGATGAAACACAGAAATTGCATCGGAATTAAATACAATAGGCACAATGCCGACTTAAGTACAAGAAAACTGACTCTTCTTACTGTGTAAGTTTTGAACCATTCCTGTGACACTAGTTATAGATTCCGATGCTTCACTTCAGGTTTACTGTATCCCACTGACCTTCTTATTGACGATGAAACAAAGAAATTACATCGGAATTGAATATAAAAGGCACAATGCCGATTTAAGTACAAGAAAACTGACTCTTCTTACTGTCTATGTTTTGAACCATTACTGTGATACTAGTTATGGATTCCGATGCTTCACTTCAGGTTCACTGTATCCCTCTGACCTTCTTTTTGACGATGAAACACAGAAATTGCATCGGATTTAAATACAAAAGGCACAATTCCGACTTAAGTACAAGAAAATTGACTCTCCTTACTGTCTATGTTTTGAACCATTCCTGTGACACTAGTTATAGATTCCGATGCTTCACTTCAGGTTCACTGTATGCCTCTGACCTTCTTATTGACGATGAAACACAGAAATTGCATCGGAATTAAATACAAACGTCACAATGCCGACTTAAGTACAAGAAAACTGTCTCTTCTTACTGTCTATGTTTGAACTATTCCTGTGGCACTAGTTATAGATTCTGATGCTTCACTTCAGGTTTACTGTATCCCTCTGACCTTCTTACTGACGATGAAACACAGAAATTGCATCGGAATTAAATACAAAACGCACAATGCCGACCTAAGTACAAGAAAACTGACTCTTCTTACTGTCTATGTTTTGACCCATTCATGTGACACTCGTTATAGATTCCGATGCTTTACTTCAGGTTTACTGTATCCCTCTGACCTTCTTACTGACGATGAAACACAGAAATTGCTTCGGAATTAAATACAAAAGGCACAATGCCGATTTCACTACAAGATAACGGACACTTCTTAATGTCTATGACTTGAACCATTCCTGTGACACTAGTTATAGATTCCGATGCTTCACTTCAGGTTTACTGTTTCCCTCTGACCTTCTTATTGACGATGAAACACAAAAATTGCATCGGAATTAAATATAAAACGCACAATGCCGACTAATGTACAAGAAAACTGACTCTTCTTACTGTCTATGCTTTGAACCATTCCTGTGACACTAATTATAGATTCCGATGCTTCACTTCAGGTTTACTGTTTCCCTCTGACCTTCTTATTGACGATGAAACACAGAAATTGCGTCGGAATTAAATACAAAAGGCACAATGTCGACTTAAGTACAAGAAAACTGACTCTTCTTACTGTCTATGTTTTGAACCATTCCTGTGACACTAGTTATGGATTCCGATGCTTCACTTCAGGTTTACTGTATCCCTCTGACCTTCTTATTGACGATGAAACACAGATATTGCATCGGAATTAAACACAAAACGCACAATGCCGACTTAAGTACAAGAAAATTGACTCTTCTTACTCTCTATGCTTTGAATCATTCCTGTGACACTAGTTATAGTTTCCGATGCTTCACTTCAGGTTTACTGTATCCTTCTGAAGTTCTTATTGACGATGAAACACAGAAATTGCATCGGAATTAAATACAATAGGCACAATGCCGACTTAAGTACAAGAAAACTGACTCTTCTTACTGTGTAAGTTTTGAACCATTCCTGTGACACTAGTTATAGATTCCGATGCTTCACTTCAGGTTTACTGTATCCCACTGACCTTCTTATTGACGATGAAACAAAGAAATTACATCGGAATTGAATATAAAAGGCACAATGCCGATTTAAGTACAAGAAAACTGACTCTTCTTACTGTCTATGTTTTGAACCATTACTGTGATACTAGTTATGGATTCCGATGCTTCACTTCAGGTTCACTGTATCCCTCTGACCTTCTTTTTGACGATGAAACACAGAAATTGCATCGGATTTAAATACAAAAGGCACAATTCCGACTTAAGTACAAGAAAATTGACTCTCCTTACTGTCTATGTTTTGAACCATTCCTGTGACACTAGTTATAGATTCCGATGCTTCACTTCAGGGTTACTGTATCCCTCTGACCTTCTTATTGACGATGAAACACAGAAATTGCATCGGAATTAAATACAAAAGGCACAATGCCGACTTAAGTACAAGAAAACTGACTCTTCTTACTGTCTATGCTTTGATCCATTCCTGTGACACTAGTTATAGATTCCGATTCTTCACTTCAGGTTCACTGTATCCCTCTGACCTTCTTATTGACGATGAAACACCGAAATTGCATCGGAATTAAATACAAAACGCACAATGCCGACTTAAGTACAAGAAAACTGACTCTTCTTACTGTCTATGTTTTGAACCATACCTGTGACACTTGTTATAGATTCTGATGCTTCACTTCAGGTTCACTGTATGCCTCTGACCTTCTTATTGACGATGAAACACAGAAATTGCATCGGAATTAAATACAAACGTCACAATGCCGACTTAAGTACAAGAAAACTGACTCTTCTTACTGTCTATGTTTGAACTATTCCTGTGGCACTAGTTATAGTTTCTGATGCATCACTTCAGGTTTACTGTATCCCTCTGACCTTCTTACTGACGATGAAACACAGAAATTGCATCGGAATTACATACAAAACGCACAATGCCGACCTAAGTACAAGAAAACTGACTCTTCTTACTGTCTATGTTTTGACCCATTCATGTGACACTCGTTATAGATTCCGATGCTTTACTTCAGGTTTACTGTATCCCTCTGACCTTCTTACTGACGATGAAACACAGAAATTGCTTCGGAATTAAATACAAAAGGCACAATGCCGACTTCAGTACAAGATAACGGACACTTCTTAATGTCTATGACTTGAACCATTCCTGTGACACTGGTTATAGATTCTGATGCTTCACTTCAGGTTTACTGTTTCCCTCTGACCTTCTTATTGACGATGAAACACAAAAATTGCATCGGAATTAAATATAAAACGCACAATGCCGACTAATGTACAAGAAAACTGACTCTTCTTACTGTCTATGCTTTGAACCATTCCTGTGACACTAGTTATAGATTCCGATGCTTCACTTCAGGTTTACTGTTTCCCTCTGACCTTCTTATTGACGATAAAACACAGAAATTGCGTCGGAATTAAATACAAAAGGCACAATGTCGACTTAAGTACAAGAAAACTGACTCTTCTTACTGTCTATGTTTTGAACCATTCCTGTGACACTAGTTATGGATTCCGATGCTTCACTTCAGATTTACTGTATCCCTCTGACCTTCTTATTGACGATAAAACACAGAAATTGCGTCGGAATTAAATACAAAAGGGCACAATGCCGACTTAAGTAGAAGATAACTGACTCTTCTTTCTGTCAATGCTTTGAACCATTCCTGTGACACTAGTTATAGATTCCGATGCTTCACTTCAGGTTTACTGTGTCCCTCCGACCTTCTTATAGACGATGAAACATAAAAATTGCATCGGAATTAAATAGAAAAGGCACAATGCCGTCTTAAGTACAAGAAAACTGACTCTTCTTACTGTCTATGTTTTGAACCATTCCTGTGGCACTAGTTATAGATTCCGATGGTTCACTTCAGGTTTACTGTATCCCTCTAACCTTCTTATTGATGATGAAACACTGAAATTGCATCGGAATTAAATACAAAATGCACAATGCCGACTTAAGTACAAGAAAACTGACTCTTCTTACTGTCTATGTTTTGAACCATACCTGTGACACTTGTTATAGATTCCGATGCTTCACTTCAGGTTCACTGTATGCCTCTGACCTTCTTATTGACGATGAAACACAGAAATTGCATCGGAATTAAATACAAACGTCACAATGCCGACTGAAGTACAAGAAAACTGTCTCTTCTTACTGTCTATGTTTGAACTATTCCTGTGGCACTAGTTATAGATTCTGATGCTTCACTTCAGGTTTACTGTATCCCTCTGACCTTCTTACTGACGATGAAACACAGAAATTGCATCGGAATTAAATACAAAACGCACAATGCCGACCTAAGTACAAGAAAACTGACTCTTCTTACTGTCTATGTTTTGACCCATTCATGTGACACTCGTTATAGATTCCGATGCTTTACTTCAGGTTTACTGTATCCCTCTGACCTTCTTACTGACGATGAAACACAGAAATTGCTTCGGAATTAAATACAAAAGGCGCAATGCCGATTTCACTACAAGATAACGGACACTTCTTAATGTCTATGACTTCAACCATTCCTGTGACACTAGTTATAGATTCCGATGCTTCACTTCAGGTTTACTGTTTCCCTCTGACCTTCTTATTGACGATGAAACACAAAAATTGCATCGGAATTAAATATAAAACGCACAATGCCGACTAATGTACAAGAAAACTGACTCTTCTTACTGTCTATGCTTTGAACCATTCCTGTGACACTAATTATAGATTCCGATGCTTCACTTCAGGTTTACTGTTTCCCTCTGACCTTCTTATTGACGATGAAACACAGAAATTGCGTCGGAATTAAATACAAAAGGCACAATGTCGACTTAAGTACAAGAAAACTGACTCTTCTTACTGTCTATGTTTTGAACCATTCCTGTGACACTAGTTATGGATTCCGATGCTTCACTTCAGGTTTACTGTATCCCTCTGACCTTCTTATTGACGATGAAACACAGATATTGCATCGGAATTAAACACAAAACGCACAATGCCGACTTAAGTACAAGAAAATTGACTCTTCTTACTCTCTATGCTTTGAATCATTCCTGTGACACTAGTTATAGTTTCCGATGCTTCACTTCAGGTTTACTGTATCCTTCTGAAGTTCTTATTGACGATGAAACACAGAAATTGCATCGGAATTAAATACAATAGGCACAATGCCGACTTAAGTACAAGATATCTGACTCTTCTTACTGTGTAAGTTTTGAACCATTCCTGTGACACTAGTTATAGATTCCGATGCTTCACTTCAGGTTTACTGTATCCCACTGACCCTCTTATTGACGATGAAACAAAGAAATTACATCGGAATTGAATATAAAAGGCACAATGCCGATTTAAGTACAAGAAAACTGACTCTTCTTACTGTCTATGTTTTGAACCATTACTGTGATACTAGTTATGGATTCCGATGCTTCACTTCAGGTTCACTGTATCCCTCTGACCTTCTTTTTGACGATGAAACACAGAAATTGCATCGGATTTAAATACAAAAGGCACAATTCCGACTTAAGTACAAGAAAATTGACTCTCCTTACTGTCTATGTTTTGAACCATTCCTGTGACACTAGTTATAGATTCCGATGCTTCACTTCAGGGTTACTGTATCCCTCTGACCTTCTTATTGACGATGAAACACAGAAATTGCATCGGAATTAAATACAAAAGGCACAATGCCGACTTAAGTACAAGAAAACTGACTCTTCTTACTGTCTATGCTTTGAACCATTCCTGTGACGCTAGTTATAGATTCCGATGCTTCACTTCAGGTTCACTGTATCCCTCTGACCTTCTTATTGACGATGAAACACCGAAATTGCATCGGAATTAAATACAAAACGCACAATGCCGACTTAAGTACAATAAAACTCACTCTTCTTACTGTCTATGTTTAGAACCATTCATGTGACACTCGTTATAGATTCCGATGCTTTACTTCAGGTTTACTGTATCACTCTGACCTTCTTATTGACGATGAAACACAGAAATTGCTTCGGAATTAAATACAAAAGGCACAATGCCGACTAAAGTACAAGATAACTGACTCTTCTTACTGTCAATGTTTTGAACCATTCCTGTGACACTAGTTATAGATTCCGATGCTTCACTTCAGGTTTACTTTATCCCTCCGACCTTCTTATAGACGATGAAACATAGAAATTGCATCGGAATTAAATAGAAAAGGGACATTGCCGACTTAAGTACAAGAAAACTGACTCTTCTTACTGTCTATGTTTTGAACCATTCCTCTGACACTAGTTATAGATTCAGATGCTTCACTTCAGGTTTACTGTATCCCTCAGACCTCCTTATTGACGATGAAACACAGAAATTGCATTGAAATTAAATACAAAAGGCACAATGCCGACCTAAGTACAAGATAACTGACTCTTCTTACTGTCTATGTTTTGAACCATTCATGCGACACTCGTTATAGATTCCGATGCTTTACTTCAGGTTTACTGTATCCCTCTGACCTTCTTACTGGCGATGAAACACAGAAATTGTTTCGGACTTAAATACAAAAGGCACAATGCCGACTTAAGTACAATAAAACTCACTCTTCTTACTGTCTATGTTTTGAACCATTCATGTGACACTCGATATAGATTCCGATGCTTTACTTCAGGTTTACTGTATCCCTCTGACCTTCTTATTGACGATGAAACACAGAAATTGCTTCGGAATTAAATACAAAAGGCACAATGCCGACTTAAGTACAAGATAACTGACTCTTCTCACTGTCAATGTTTTGAACCATTCCTGTGACACTAGTTATAGATTCCGATGCTTCACTTCAGGTTTACTGTATCCCTCCGACCTTCTTATAGACGATGAAACATAGAAATTGCATCGGAATTAAATAGAAAAGGCACATTGCCGACTTAAGTACAAGATAAGTGACTTTTCTTACTGTCTATGATTTGAACCATTCCTGTGACACTAGTTATAGATTCCGATGCTTCTCTTCAGGTTTACTGTTTCCCTCTGACCTTCTTATTGACGATGAAACACAAAAATTGCATCGGAATTAAATATAAATCGCACAATGCCGACTTAAGTACAAGAAAACTGACTCTTCTTACTGTCTATGCTTTGAACCATTCCTGTGACACTAGTTATAGATTCCGATGCTTCACTTCAGGTCTACTGTATCCCTCTGACCTTCTTATTGACAATGAAACACAGAAATTGCGTCGGAATTAAATGCATAAGGCACAATGCCGACTTAAGTACAAGAAAACGGACTCTTCTTACTGTCTATGTTTTGAACCATTCCTGTGACACTAGATATAGATTCCGATGCTTCACGTCAGGTTTACTGTATCCCTCTGACCTTCTTATTGACGATGAAACACAGATATTGCATCGGAATTAAACACAAAACGCACAATGCCGACTTAAGTACAAGAAAATTGACTCTTCTTACTCTCCATGTTTTGAACCATTCCTGTGACACTAGTTATAGTTTCCGATGCTTCACTTCAGGTTTACTGTATTCTTCTGAAGTTCTTATTGACGATGAAACACAGAAATGGCATCGGAATTAAATACAATAGGCACAATGCCGACTTAAGTACAAGAAAACTGACTCTTCTTACTGTGTAAGTTTTGAACCATTCCTGTGACACTAGTTATAGAATCCTATGCTTCACTTCAGGTTTACTGTGTCCCTCTGACCTTCTTATTGACGATGAAACACAGAAATTGCATTGGAATTAAATACAAAAGGCACAATGCCGACTTAAATACAAGAAAACTGACTCTTCTTACTGTCTATGTTTGAACCATTCCCGTGACACTAGTTATAGATTCCGATGCTTCACTTCAGGGTTACTGTATCCCTCTGACCTTCCTATTGACGATGAAACACAGAAATTGCATCGGAATTAAATACAAAAGGCACAATGCCGACTTAAGTACAAGAAAACTGACTCTTCTTACTGTCTATGTTTTGAACCATTCCTGTGACACTAGTTATAGATTCCGATGCTTCACTTCAGGTTCACTGTATCCCTCTGACCTACTTATTGACGATGAAACACCGAAATTGCATCGGAATTAAATACAAAACGCACAATGCCGACTTAAGTACAAGAAAACTGACTCTTCTTACTGTCTATGTTTTGAACCATTTATGTGACACTCGTTATAGATTCCGATGCTTTACTTCAGGTTTACTGTATCCCTCTGACATTGTTATTGACGATGAAACACAGAAATTGCTTCGGAATTAAATACAAAAGGCAATATGCCGACTTAAGTACAAGATAACTGGCTCTTCTTACTGTCAATGCTTTGAACCATTCCTGTGACACTACTTATAGATTCCGATGCTTCACTTCAGGTTTACTGTATCCCTCCGACCTTCTAATAGACGATGAAACATAGAAATTGCATCGGAATTAAATAGAAAATGCACAAGGCCGACTTCAGTACAAGAAAACTGACTCTTCTTACTGTCTATGTTTTGAACCATTCCTGTGACACTAGTTACAGATTCCGATGCTTCACTTCAGGTTTACTGTATCCCTCTGACCTTCTTATTGACGATGAAACACAGAAATTACATCGGAATTAAATATAAAAGGCACAATGCCGATTTAAGTACAAGAAAACTGACTCTTTGATTTGAACCATTACTGTGACACTAGTTATAGATTCCGATGCTTCACTTCAGGTTCACTGTATCCCTCTGACCTTCTTTTTGACGATGAAACACAAATTGCATCGGAATTAAATACAAAATGCACAATTCCCACTTACGTACAAGAAAACTGACTCTTCTTACTGTCTATGTTTTGAACCATTCAGTACAAGATAACGGACACTTCTTAATGTCTATGATTTGAACCATTCCTGTGACACTAGTTATAGATTCCGATGCTTCACTTCAGGTTCACTGTATCCCTCTGACCTTCTTTTTGACGATGAAACACAAATTGCATCGGAATTAAATACAAAATGCACAATTCCCACTTACGTACAAGAAAACTGACTCTTCTTACTGTCTATGTTTTGAACCATTCCTATGACACTAGTTATAGATTCCGATGCTTTACTTCAGGTTTACTGTATCCCTCTGACCTTCTTATTGACGATGAAACAAAGAAATTGCTTCGGAATTAAATACAAAAGACACAATGCCGACTTAAGTACAAGATAACTGACTCTTCTTACTGTCAATGTTTTGAACCATTCCTGTGGCACTAGTTATAGATTCCGATGCTTCACTTCAGGTTCACTGTATCCCTCCGACCTACTTATAGACGATGAAACATAGAAATTGCATAGGAATTAAATAGAAAAAGCACAATGCCGACTTAAGTACAAGAAAACTGACTCTTCTTACTGTCTATGTTTTGAACCATTCCTGTGACACTAGTTATGGATTCCGATGCTTCACTTCAGGTTTACTGTATCCCTCTGACCCTCTTATTGATGATGAAACACTGAAATTGCATTGGAATTAAATACAAAATGCGCAATGCCCACTTAAGTACAAGAAAACTGACTCTTCTTACTGTCTAAGTTTTGAACCATTCCTGTGACACTTGTTATAGATTCCGATGCTTCACTTCAGGTTTACAGTATGCCTCTGACCTTCTTATTGACGATGAAACACAGAAATAGCATCGGAATTAAATACAAACATCACAATGCCGACTTAAGTACAAGAAAACTGACTCTTCTGACTGTCTATGTTTTGAACCATTCATGTGACACCCAATATAGATTCCGATGCTTTACTTCAGGTTTACTGTATCCCTCTGACCTTCTTACTGACGATGAAACACAGAAATTCCTTCGGTATTAAATACAAAAGGCACAATGCCGACTTAAGTACAAGAAAACTGACTCTTCTTACTGTCTATGCTTTGAACTATTCCTGTGACATTAGTTACAGATTCCGATGCTTCACTTCAGGTTTACTGTATCCCTCTGACCTTCTTGTTGACGATGAAACACAGATATAGCATCGTAATTAAACACAAAACGCACAATGCCGACTTAAGTACAAGAAAATTGACTCTTCTTACTCTCTATGCTTTTAATCATTCCTGTGACACTAGTTATAGTTTCCGATGCTTTACTTCAGGTTTACTGTATCCTACTGAAGTTCATACTGACGATGAAACACAGAAATTGCATCGGAATTAAATACAATAGGCACAATGCCGACTTAAGTACAAGAAAACTGACTCTTCTTACTGTGTAAGTTTTGAACCATTCCTGTGACACTAGTTATAGATTCCGATGCTTCACTTCAGGTTTACTGTATCCCTCTGACCTTCTTATTGACGATGAAACAAAGAAATTACATCGGAATTAAATATAAATGGCACAATTCCGACTTAAGTACAAGAAAACTGACTCTTCTTACTGTCTATGTTTTGAACCATTCCTGTGACAGAAGTTATAGATTCCGATGCTTCACTTCAGGTTTACTGTATCCCTCCGACCTACTTATAGACGATGAAACATAGAAATTGCATAGGAATTAAATAGAAAAGGCACAATGCCGACTTAAGTACAAGAAAACTGACTCTTCTTACTGTCTATGTTTTGAACCATTCCTGTGACACTAGTTATGGATTCCGATGCTTCACTTCAGGTTTACTGTATCCCTCTGACCTTCTTATTGACGATGAAACAAAGAAATTGCTTCGGAATTAAATACAAAAGACACAATGCCGACTTAAGTACAAGATAACTGACTCTTCTTACTGTCAATGTTTTGAACCATCCCTGTGACACTAGTTATGGATTCCGATGCTTCACATCAGGTTTACTGTATCCCTCTGACCTTCTTATTGATGATGAAACACTGAAATTGCATCGGAATTAAATACAAAATGCACAATGCTCACTTAAATACAAGAAAACTGACTCTTCTTACTGTCTATGTTTTGAACCATTCCTGTGACACTTGTTATAGATTCCGATGCTTTACTTCAGGTTCACTGTATGCCTCTGACCTTCTTATTGACGATGAAACACAGAAATAGCATCGGAATTAAATACAAACATCACAATGCCGACTTAAGTACAAGAAAACTGACTCTTCTGACTGTCTATGTTTTGAACCATTCATGTAACACCAAATATAGATTCCGATGCTTTACCTCAGGTTTACTGTATCCCTCTGACCTTCTTACTGACGATGAAACACAGAAATTCCTTCGGTATTTAATACAAAAGGCACAATGCCGACTTAAGTACAAGATAACTGACACTTCTTACTGTCTGTGATATGAACCATTTCTGTGACACTAGTTATAGATTCCGATGCTTCACTTCAGGTTAACTGTGTCCCTCTGAACTTCTTATTGACGATGAAACACAAAAATTTCATCAGAATTAAATATAAAACGCACAATGCCGACTTAAGTACAAGAAAACTGACTCTTCTTACTGTCTATGCTTTGAACTATTCCTGTGACACTAGTTACAGATTCCGATGCTTCACTTCAGGTTTACTGTATCCCTCTGACCTCCTTATTGACGATGAAACACAGAAATTGCATCGGAATTACATACAAAACGCACAATGCCGACCTAAGTACAAGAAAACTGACTCTTCTTACTGTCTATGTTTTGAACCATTCATGTGACACTCGTTATAGATTCCGATGCTTCACTTCAGGTTTACTGTTTCCCTCTGACCTTTTTATGGACGATGAAACACAGAAATTGCGTCGGAATTAAATACAAAAGGCACAATGCCGACTTAAGTACAAGAAAACTGACTCTTTATACTGTCAATGCTTTGAACCATTCCTGTGACACTAGTTATAGATTCCGATGCTTCACTTCAGGTTTACTGTATTTCTCCGACCTTCTTATAGACGATGAAACATAGAAATTGCATCGGAATTAAATAGAAAAGGCACAATGCCGACTTAAGTACAAGAAAACTGACTCTTCTTACTGTCTATGTTTTGAACCATTCCTGTGGCACTAGTTATAGATTCCGATGCTTCACTTCAGGTTTGCTGTATGCCTCTGACCTTCTTATTGACGATGAAACACAGAAATTGCATCGGAATTAAATACAAACGTCACCATGCCGACTTAAGTACAAGAAAACTGACTCTTCTTACTGTCTATGTTTTGAACCGTTCCTGTGACACTAGTTATAGATTCTGATGCTTCACTTCAGGTTTACTGTATCCCTCTGACCTCCTTATTGACGATGAAACACAGAAATTGCATCGGAATTACATACAAAACGCACAATGCCGACCTAAGTACAAGAAAACTGACTCTTCTTACTGTCTATGTTTTGAACCATTCATGTGACACTCGTTATAGATTCCGATGCTTTACTTAAGGTTTACTGTATCCCTCTGACCTTCTTACTGACGATGAAATACAGAAATTGCTACGGAATTAAATACAAAAGGCACAATGCCGACTTCAGTACAAGATAACGGACACTTCTTAATGTCTATGATTTGAACCATTCCTGTGACACTAGTTATAGATTCCGATGCTTCACTTCAGGTTCACTGTATCCCTCTGACCTTCTTTTTGACGATGAAACACAAATTGCATCGGAATTAAATACAAAATGCACAATTCCCACTTACGTACAAGAAAACTGACTCTTCTTACTGTCTATGTTTTGAACCATTCCTATGACACTAGTTATAGATTCCGATGCTTTACTTCAGGTTTACTGTATCCCTCTGACCTTCTTATTGACGATGAAACAAAGAAATTGCTTCGGAATTAAATACAAAAGACACAATGCCGACTTAAGTACAAGATAACTGACTCTTCTTACTGTCAATGTTTTGAACCATTCCTGTGGCACTAGTTATAGATTCCGATGCTTCACTTCAGGTTCACTGTATCCCTCCGACCTACTTATAGACGATGAAACATAGAAATTGCATAGGAATTAAATAGAAAAAGCACAATGCCGACTTAAGTACAAGAAAACTGACTCTTCTTACTGTCTATGTTTTGAACCATTCCTGTGACACTAGTTATGGATTCCGATGCTTCACTTCAGGTTTACTGTATCCCTCTGACCCTCTTATTGATGATGAAACACTGAAATTGCATTGGAATTAAATACAAAATGCGCAATGCCCACTTAAGTACAAGAAAACTGACTCTTCTTACTGTCTAAGTTTTGAACCATTCCTGTGACACTTGTTATAGATTCCGATGCTTCACTTCAGGTTTACAGTATGCCTCTGACCTTCTTATTGACGATGAAACACAGAAATAGCATCGGAATTAAATACAAACATCACAATGCCGACTTAAGTACAAGAAAACTGACTCTTCTGACTGTCTATGTTTTGAACCATTCATGTGACACCCAATATAGATTCCGATGCTTTACTTCAGGTTTACTGTATCCCTCTGACCTTCTTACTGACGATGAAACACAGAAATTCCTTCGGTATTAAATACAAAAGGCACAATGCCGACTTAAGTACAAGAAAACTGACTCTTCTTACTGTCTATGCTTTGAACTATTCCTGTGACATTAGTTACAGATTCCGATGCTTCACTTCAGGTTTACTGTATCCCTCTGACCTTCTTGTTGACGATGAAACACAGATATAGCATCGTAATTAAACACAAAACGCACAATGCCGACTTAAGTACAAGAAAATTGACTCTTCTTACTCTCTATGCTTTTAATCATTCCTGTGACACTAGTTATAGTTTCCGATGCTTTACTTCAGGTTTACTGTATCCTACTGAAGTTCATACTGACGATGAAACACAGAAATTGCATCGGAATTAAATACAATAGGCACAATGCCGACTTAAGTACAAGAAAACTGACTCTTCTTACTGTGTAAGTTTTGAACCATTCCTGTGACACTAGTTATAGATTCCGATGCTTCACTTCAGGTTTACTGTATCCCTCTGACCTTCTTATTGACGATGAAACAAAGAAATTACATCGGAATTAAATATAAATGGCACAATTCCGACTTAAGTACAAGAAAACTGACTCTTCTTACTGTCTATGTTTTGAACCATTCCTGTGACACTAGTTATAGATTCCGATGCTTCACTTCAGGGTTACTGTATCCCTCTGACCTTCTTACTGACGATGAAACACAGAAATTGCATCGGAATTAAATACAAAAGGCACAATGCCGACTTAAGTACAAGAAAACTGACTCTTCTTACTGTCTATGCTTTGAACCATTCCTGTGACACTAGTTATAGATTCCGATGCTTCACTTCAGGTTCACTGTATCCCTCTGACATTCTTATTGACGATGAAACACCGAAATTGCATCGGAATTAAATACAAAACGCACAATGCCGACTTAAGTACAATAAAACTCACTCTTCTTACTGTCTATGTTTTGAACCATTCCTGTGACACTAGTTATAGATTCCGATGCTTCACTTCAGGTTCACTGTATCCCTCCGACCTTCTTATTGACGATGAAACATCGAAATTGCATCGGAATTAAATACAAAGTGCACAATGCCGACTTAAGTACAAGAAAACTGACTCTTCTTACTGTCTATGTTTTGAACCATTCATGTGACACTCGTTATAGATTCCGATGCTTTACTTCAGTTTTACTGTATCCCTCTGACCTTCTTATTGACGATGAAACAAAGAAATTGCTTCGGAATTAAATACAAAAAACACAATGCCGACTTAAGTACAAGATAACTGACTCTTCTTACTGTCAATGTTTTGAACCATTCCTGTGACAGAAGTTATAGATTCCGATGCTTCACTTCAGGTTTACTGTATCCCTCCGACCTACTTATAGACGATGAAACATAGAAATTGCATAGGAATTAAATAGAAAAGGCACAATGCCGACTTAAGTACAAGAAAACTGACTCTTCTTACTGTCTATGTTTTGAACCATTCCTGTGACACTAGTTATGGATTCCGATGCTTCACTTCAGGTTTACTGTATCCCTCTGACCTTCTTATTGACGATGAAACAAAGAAATTGCTTCGGAATTAAATACAAAAGACACAATGCCGACTTAAGTACAAGATAACTGACTCTTCTTACTGTCAATGTTTTGAACCATCCCTGTGACACTAGTTATGGATTCCGATGCTTCACATCAGGTTTACTGTATCCCTCTGACCTTCTTATTGATGATGAAACACTGAAATTGCATCGGAATTAAATACAAAATGCACAATGCTCACTTAAATACAAGAAAACTGACTCTTCTTACTGTCTATGTTTTGAACCATTCCTGTGACACTTGTTATAGATTCCGATGCTTTACTTCAGGTTCACTGTATGCCTCTGACCTTCTTATTGACGATGAAACACAGAAATAGCATCGGAATTAAATACAAACATCACAATGCCGACTTAAGTACAAGAAAACTGACTCTTCTGACTGTCTATGTTTTGAACCATTCATGTAACACCAAATATAGATTCCGATGCTTTACCTCAGGTTTACTGTATCCCTCTGACCTTCTTACTGACGATGAAACACAGAAATTCCTTCGGTATTTAATACAAAAGGCACAATGCCGACTTAAGTACAAGATAACTGACACTTCTTACTGTCTGTGATATGAACCATTTCTGTGACACTAGTTATAGATTCCGATGCTTCACTTCAGGTTAACTGTGTCCCTCTGAACTTCTTATTGACGATGAAACACAAAAATTTCATCAGAATTAAATATAAAACGCACAATGCCGACTTAAGTACAAGAAAACTGACTCTTCTTACTGTCTATGCTTTGAACTATTCCTGTGACACTAGTTACAGATTCCGATGCTTCACTTCAGGTTTACTGTATCCCTCTGACCTCCTTATTGACGATGAAACACAGAAATTGCATCGGAATTACATACAAAACGCACAATGCCGACCTAAGTACAAGAAAACTGACTCTTCTTACTGTCTATGTTTTGAACCATTCATGTGACACTCGTTATAGATTCCGATGCTTCACTTCAGGTTTACTGTTTCCCTCTGACCTTTTTATGGACGATGAAACACAGAAATTGCGTCGGAATTAAATACAAAAGGCACAATGCCGACTTAAGTACAAGAAAACTGACTCTTTATACTGTCAATGCTTTGAACCATTCCTGTGACACTAGTTATAGATTCCGATGCTTCACTTCAGGTTTACTGTATTTCTCCGACCTTCTTATAGACGATGAAACATAGAAATTGCATCGGAATTAAATAGAAAAGGCACAATGCCGACTTAAGTACAAGAAAACTGACTCTTCTTACTGTCTATGTTTTGAACCATTCCTGTGGCACTAGTTATAGATTCCGATGCTTCACTTCAGGTTTGCTGTATGCCTCTGACCTTCTTATTGACGATGAAACACAGAAATTGCATCGGAATTAAATACAAACGTCACCATGCCGACTTAAGTACAAGAAAACTGACTCTTCTTACTGTCTATGTTTTGAACCGTTCCTGTGACACTAGTTATAGATTCTGATGCTTCACTTCAGGTTTACTGTATCCCTCTGACCTCCTTATTGACGATGAAACACAGAAATTGCATCGGAATTACATACAAAACGCACAATGCCGACCTAAGTACAAGAAAACTGACTCTTCTTACTGTCTATGTTTTGAACCATTCATGTGACACTCGTTATAGATTCCGATGCTTTACTTAAGGTTTACTGTATCCCTCTGACCTTCTTACTGACGATGAAATACAGAAATTGCTACGGAATTAAATACAAAAGGCACAATGCCGACTTCAGTACAAGATAACGGACACTTCTTAATGTCTATGATTTGAACCATTCCTGTGACACTAGTTATAGATTCCGATGCTTCACTTCAGGTTTACTGTTTTCCTCTGACCGTCTTATTGACGATGAAACACAAAAATTGCATCGGAATTAAATACAAAACGCACAATGCCGACTAATGTACAAGAAAACTGACTCTTCTTACTGTCTATGCTTTGAACCATTCCTGTGACACTAGTTATAGATTCCGATGCTTCACTTCAGGTTTACTGTATCCCTCTGACCTTCTTATTGACGATGAAACACAGAAATTGCGTCGGAATTAAATACAAAAGGCACAATGTCGACTTAAGTACAAGAAAACTGACTCTTCTTACTGTCTATGTTTTGAACCATTTTTGTGACACTAGTTATGGATTCCGATGCTTCACTTCAGGTTTACTGTATCCCTCTGACCTTCTTATTGGCGATGAAACACAGATATTGCATCGGAATTAAACACAAAACGCACAATGCCGACTTAAGTACAAGAAAATTGACTCTTCTTACTCTCGATGCTTTGAATCATTCCTGTGACACTAGTTATAGTTTCCGATGCTTCACTTCATGTTTACTGTATCCTTCTGAAGTTCATATTGATGATGAAACACAGAAATTGCATCGGAATTAAATACAATAGGCACAATGCCGACTTAAGTACAAGAAAACTGACTCTTCTTACTGTGTAAGTTTTGAACCATTCCTGTGACACTAGTTATAGATTCCGATGCTTCACTTCAGGTTTACTGTATCCCTCTGACCTTCTTATTGACGATGAAACAAAGAAATTACATCGGAATTAAATATAAAAGGCACAATGCCGATTTAAGTACAAGAAAACTGACTCTTCTTACTGTCTATGTTTTGAACCATTACTGTGATACTAGTTATGGATTCCGATGCTTCACTTCAGGTTCACTGTATCCCTCTGACCTTCTTTTTGACGATGAAACACAGAAATTGGATCGGAATTAAATACAAAAGCACAATTCCGACTTAAGTACAAGAAAACTGACTCTTCTTACTGTCTATGTTTTGAACCATTCCTGTGACACTAGTTATAGATTCCGATGCTTCACTTCAGGGTTACTGTATCCCTCTGACCCTCTTATTGACGATGAAACACAGAAATTGCATCGGAATTAAATACAAAAGGCACAATGCCGACTTAAGTACAAGAAAACTGACTCTTCTTACTGTCTATGCTTTGAACTATTCCTGTGACACTAGTTATAGATTCCGATGCTTCACTTCAGGTTCACTGTATCCCTCTGACATTCTTATTGACGATGAAACACCGAAATTGCATCGGAATTAAATACAAAACGCACAATGCCGACTTAAGTACAATAAAACTCACTCTTCTTACTGTCTATGTTTTGAACCATTCCTGTGACACTAGTTATAGATTCCGATGCTTCACTTCAAGTTCACTGTTTCCCTCTGACCTTCTTATGGACGATGAAACACAGAAATTGCGTCGGAATTAAATACAAAAGGCACAATGCCGACTTAAGTACAAGAAAACTGACTCTTCTTACTGTCAATGCTTTGAACCATTCCTGTGACACTAGTTATAGATTCCGATGCTTCACTTCAGGTTTACTGTATTTCTCCGACCTTCTTATAGACGATGAAACATAGAAATTGCATCGGAATTAAATAGAAAAGGCACAATGCCGACTTAAGTACAAGAAAACTGACACTTCTTACTGTCTATGCTTTGAACCATTCCTGTGGCACTAGTTATAGATTCCGATGGTTCACTTCAGGTTTACTGTATGCCTCTGACCTTCTTATTGACGATGAAACACAGAAATTGCATCGGAATTAAATACAAACGTCACCATGCCGACTTAAGTACAAGAAAACTGACTCTTCTTACTGTCTATGTTTTGAACCGTTCCTGTGACGCTAGTTATAGATTCTGATGCTTCACTTCAGGTTTACTGTATCCCTCTGATCTCCTTATTGACGATGAAACACAGAAATTGCATCGGAATTACATACTAAACGCACAATGCCGACCTAAGTACAAGAAAACTGACTCTTCTTACTGTCTATGTTTTGAACCATTCATGTGACACTCGTTATAGATTCCGATGCTTTACTTAAGGTTTACTGTATCCCTCTGACCTTCTTACTGACGATGAAATACAGAAATTGCTACGGAATTAAATACAAAAGGCACAATGCCGACTTCAGTACAAGATAACGGACACTTCTTAATGTCTATGATTTGAACCATTCCTGTGACACTAGTTATAGATTCCGATGCTTCACTTCAGGTTTACTGTTTTCCTCTGACCGTCTTATTGACGATGAAACACAAAAATTGCATCGGAATTAAATATAAAACGCACAATGCCGACTAATGTACAAGAAAACTGACTCTTCTTACTGTCTATGCTTTGAACCATTCCTGTGACACTAGTTATAGATTCCGATGCTTCACTTCAGGTTTACTGTATCCCTCTGACCTTCTTATTGACGATGAAACACAGAAATTGCGTCGGAATTAAATACAAAAGGCACAATGTCGACTTAAGTACAAGAAAACTGACTCTTCTTACTGTCTATGTTTTGAACCATTTTTGTGACACTAGTTATGGACTCCGATGCTTCACTTCAGGTTTACTGTATCCCTCTGACCTTCTTATTGGCGATGACACACAGATATTGCATCGGAATTAAACACAAAACGCACAATGCCAACTTAAGTACAAGAAAATTGACTCTTCTTACTCTCGATGCTTTGAATCATTCCTGTGACACTAGTTATAGTTTCCGATGCTTCACTTCATGTTTACTGTATCCTTCTGAAGTTCATATTGATGATGAAACACAGAAATTGCATCGGAATTAAATACAATAGGCACAATGCCGACTTAAGTACAAGAAAACTGACTCTTCTTACTGTGTAAGTTTTGAACCATTCCTGTGACACTAGTTATAGATTCCGATGCTTCACTTCAGGTTTACTGTATCCCTCTGACCTTCTTATTGACGATGAAACAAAGAAATTACATCGGAATTAAATATAAAAGGCACAATGCCGATTTAAGTACAAGAAAACTGACTCTTCTTACTGTCTATGTTTTGAACCATTACTGTGATACTAGTTATGGATTCCGATGCTTCACTTCAGGTTCACTGTATCCCTCTGACCTTCTTTTTGACGATGAAACACAGAAATTGCATCGGAATTAAATACAAAAGCACAATTCCGACTTAAGTACAAGATAACTGACTCTTCTTACTGTCTATGTTTTGAACCATTCCTGTGACACTAGTTATAGATTCCGATGCTTCACTTCAGGGTTACTGTATCCCTCTGACCTTCTTATTGACGATGAAACACAGAAATTGCATCGGAATTAAATACAAAAGGCACAATGCCGACTTAAGTACAAGAAAACTGACTCTTCTTACTGTCTATGCTTTGAACCATTCCTGTGACACTAGTTATAGATTCCGATGCTTCACTTCAGGTTCACTGTATCCCTCTGACATTCTTATTGACGATGAAACACCGAAATTGCATCGGAATTAAATACAAAACGCACAATGCCGACTTAAGCACAATAAAACTCACTCTTCTTACTGTCTATGTTTTGAACCATTCCTGTGACACTAGTTATAGATTCCGATGCTTCACTTCAAGTTCACTGTATCCCTCTGACCTTCTTATTGACGATGAAACATCGAAATTGCATCGGAATTAAATACAAAGGGCACAATGCCGACTTAAGTACAAGAAAACTGACTCTTCTTACTGTCTATGTTTTGAACCATTCATGTGACACTCGTTATAGATTCCGATGCTTTACTTCAGTTTTACTGTATCCCTCTGACCTTCTTATTGACGTTGAAACAAAGAAATTGCTTCGGAATTAAATACAAAAGACACAATGCCGACTTAAGTGCAAGATAACTGACTCTTCTTACTGTCAATGTTTTGAACCATTCCTGTGACACTAGTTATAGATTCCGATGCTTCACTTCAGGTTTACTGTATCCCTCCGACCTACTTATAGACGATGAAACATAGAAATTGCATAGGAATTAAATAGAAAAGGCACAATGCCGACTTAAGTACAAGAAAACTGACTCTTCTTACTGTCTATGTTTTGAACCATTCCTGTGACACTAGTTATGGATTCCGATGCTTCACTTCAGGTTTACTGTATCCCTCTGTCCTTCTTATTGATGATGAAACACTGAAATTGCATCGGAATTAAATACAAAATGCACAATGCCTACTTAAGTACAAGAAAACTGACTCTTCTTACTGTCTATGTTTTGAACCATTCCTGTGACACTTGTTATAGATTCCGATGCTTCACTTCAGGTTTACTGTGTGCCTCTGACCTTCTTATTGACGATGAAACACAGAAATAGCATCGGAATTAAATACAAACATCACAATGACGACTTAAGTACAATAAAACTGACTCTTCTGACTGTCTATGTTTTGAACCATTCTTGTGACACCCAATATAGATTCCGATGCTTTACTTCAGGTTTACTGTATCCCTCTGACCTTCTTACTGACGATGAAACACAGAAATACCTGCGGTATTAAATACAAAAGGCACAATGCCGACTTAAGTACAAGATAACTGACACTTCTTACTGTCTGTGATTTGAACCATTTCTGTGACACTAGTTATAGATTCCGATGCTTCACTTCAGGTTTACTGTGTCCCTCTGAACTTCTTATTGACGATGAAACACAAAAATTGCATCAGAATTAAATATAAAACGCACAATGCCGACTTAAGTACAAGAAAACTGACTCTTCTTACTGTCTATGTTTTGAACCATTCCTGTGACACTAGTTATAGATTCCGATGCTTCACTTCAGGTTCACTGTATCCCTCTGACCTTCTTTTTGACGATGAAACACAAATTGCATCGGAATTAAATACAAAATGCACAATTCCGACTTAAGTACAAGAAAACTGACTCTTCTTACTGCCTATGCTTTGAACCATTCCTATGACACTAGTTATAGATTCCGATGCTTTACTTCAGGTTTACTGTATCCCTCTGACCTTCTTATTGACGATGAAACAAAGAAATTGCTTCGGAATTAAATACAAAAGACACAATGCCGACTTAAGAACAAGATAACTGACTCTTCTTACTGTCAATGTTTTGAACCATTCCTGTGACACTAGTTATGGATTCCGATGCTTCACTTCAGGTTTACTGTATCCCTCTGACCTTCTTATTGATGATGAAACACTGAAATTGCATCGGAATTAAATACAATAGGCACAATGGCGACTTAAGTACAAGAAAACTGACTCTTCTTACTGTGTAAGTTTTGAACCATTCCTGTGACACTAGTTATAGAATCCTATGCTTCACTTCAGGTTTACTGTGTCCCTCTGACCTTCTTATTGACGATGAAACACAGAAATTGCATTGGAATTAAATACAAAAGGCACAATGCCGACTTAAGTACAAGAAAACTGACTCTTCTTACTGTCTATGTTTGAACCATTCCTGTGACACTAGTTATAGATTCCGATGCTTCACTTCAGGGTTACTGTATCCCTCTGACCTTGCTATTGACGATGAAACACAGAAATTGCATCGGAATTAAATACAAAAGGCACAATGCCGACTTAAGTACAAGGAAACTGACTCTTCTTACTGTCTATGCTTTGAACCATTCCTGTGACACTAGTTATAGATTCCGATGCTTCACTTCAGGTTCACTGTACTCCTCTGACCTTCTAATAGACGATGAAACATAGAAATTGCATCGGAATTAAATAGAAAAGGCACAAGGCCGGTTTCAGTACAAGAAAACTGACTCTTCTTACTGTCTATGTTTTGAACCATTCCTGTGACACTAGTTATAGATTCCGATGCTTCACTTCAGGTTTACTGTATCCCTCTCACCTTCTTATTGACGATGAAACACAGAAATTACATCGGAATTTAATATAAAAGGCACAATGCCGATTTAAGTACAAGAAAACTGACTCTTCTTACTGTCTATGTTTTGAACCATTACTGTGACACTAGTTATAGATTCCGATGCTTCACTTCAGGTTCACTGTATCCCTCTGACCTTCTTTTTGACGATGAAACACAAATTGCATCGGAATTAAATACAAAATGCACAATTCCGACTTAAGTACAAGAAAACTGACTCTTCTTACTGCCTATGTTTTTGAACCATTCCTATGACACTAGTTATAGATTCCGATGCTTCACTTCAGGTTTACTGTATCCCTCTGACCTTCTTATTGACGATGAAACAAAGAAATTGCTTCGGAATTAAATACAAAAGACACAATGCCGACTTAAGTACAAGAAAACTGACTCTTCTTACTGTCTATGTTTTGAACCATTACTGTGACACTAGTTATAGATTCCGATGCTTCACTTCAGGTTCACTGTATCCCTCTGACCTTCTTTTTGACGATGAAACACA
Source organism: Schistocerca piceifrons (assembly GCF_021461385.2). Lineage (NCBI taxonomy): Eukaryota > Metazoa > Arthropoda > Insecta > Orthoptera > Acrididae > Schistocerca > Schistocerca piceifrons. The sequence continues at coordinate 64,104 of NW_025727890.1, forward strand.
AATTGCATCGGAATTAAATACAAAATGCACAATTCCGACTTAAGTACAAGAAAACTGACTCTTCTTACTGCCTATGCTTTGAACCATTCCTATGACACTAGTTATAGATTCCGATGCTTTACTTCAGGTTTACTGTATCCCTCTGACCTTCTTATTGACGATGAAACAAAGAAATTGCTTCGGAATTAAATACAAAAGACACAATGCCGACTTAAGAACAAGATAACTGACTCTTCTTACTGTCAATGTTTTGAACCATTCCTGTGACACTAGTTATGGATTCCGATGCTTCACTTCAGGTTTACTGTATCCCTCTGACCTTCTTATTGATGATGAAACACTGAAATTGCATCGGAATTAAATACAAAATGCACAATGCTCACTTAAATACAAGAAAACTGACTCTTCTTACTCTCTATGTTTTGAACCATTCCTGTGACACTTGTTATAGATTCCGATGCTTTACTTCAGGTTTACTGTATGCCTCTGACCTTCTTATTGACGATGAAACACAGAAATAGCATCGGAATTAAATACAAACATCACAATGCCGACTTAAGTACAAGAAAACTGACTCTTCTGACTGTCTATGTTTTGAACCATTCATGTAACACCAAATATAGATTCCGATGCTTTACTTCAGGTTTACTGTATCCCTCTGACCTTCTTACTGACGATGAAACACAGAAATTCCTTCGGTATTAAATACAAAAGGCACAATGCCGACTTAAGTACAAGATAACTGACACTACTTACTGTCTGTGATATGAACCATTTCTGTGACACTAGTTATAGATTCCGATGCTTCACTTCAGGTTAACTGTGTCCCTCTGAACTTCTTATTGACGATGAAACACAAAAATTTCATCAGAATTAAATATAAAACGCACAATGCCGACTTAAGTACAAGAAAACTGACTCTTCTTACTGTCTATGCTTTGAACTATTCCTGTGACACTAGTTACAGATTCCGATGCTTCACTTCTGGTTTACTGTATCCCTCTGACCTCCTTATTGACGATGAAACACAGAAATTGCATCGGAATTACATACAAAACGCACAATGCCGACCTAAGTACAAGAAAACTGACTCTTCTTACTGTCTATGTTTTGAACCATTCATGTGACACTCGTTATAGATTCCGATGCTTCACTTCAGGTTTACTGTTTCCCTCTGACCTTCTTATGGACGATGAAACACAGAAATTGCGTCGGAATTAAATACAAAAGGCACAATGCCGACTTAAGTACAAGAAAACTGACTCTTCTTACTGTCAATGCTTTGAACCATTCCTGTGACACTAGTTATAGATTCCGATGCTTCACTTCAGGTTTACTGTATTTCTCCGACCTACTTATAGACGATGAAACATAGAAATTGCATCGGAATAAATAGAAAAGGCACAATGCCGACTTAAGTACAAGAAAACTGACTCTTCTTACTGTCTATGTTTTGAACCATTCCTGTGGCACTAGTTATAGATTCCGATGGTTCACTTCAGGTTTACTGTATGCCTCTGACCTTCTTATTGACGATGAAACACAGAAATTGCATCGGAATTAAATACAAACGTCACCATGCCGACTTAAGTACAAGAAAACTGACTCTTCTTACTGTCTATGTTTTGAACCGTTCCTGTGACATTAGTTATAGATTCTGATGCTTCACTTCAGGTTTACTGTATCCCTCTGACCTCCTTATTGACGATGAAACACAGAAATTGCATCGGAATTACATACAAAACGCACAATGCCGACCTAAGTACAAGAAAACTGACTCTTCTTACTGTCTATGTTTTGAACCATTCATGTGACACTCGTTATAGATTCCGATGCTTCACTTCAGGTTTACTGTATCCCTCTGACCTTCTTATTGACGATGAAACAAAGAAATTACATCGGAATTAAATATAAAAGGCACAATGCCGATGTAAGTACAAGAAAACTGACTCTTCTTACTGTCTATGTTTTGAACCATTACTGTGATACTAGTTATGGATTCCGATGCTTCACTTCAGGTTCACTGTATCCCTCTGACCTTCTTTTTGACGATGAAACACAGAAATTGCATCGGAATTAAATACAAAAGCACAATTCCGACTTAAGTACAAGAAAACTGACTCTTCTTACTGTCTATGTTTTGAACCATTCCTGTGACACTAGTTATAGATTCCGATGCTTCACTTCAGGGTTACTGTATCCCTCTGACCTTCTTATTGACGATGAAACACAGAAATTGCATCGGAATTAAATACAAAAGGCACAATGCCGACTTAAGTACAAGAAAACTGACTCTTCCTACTGTCTATGCTTTGAACCATTCCTGTGACACTAGTTATAGATTCCGATGCTTCACTTCAGGTTCACTGTATCCCTCTGACATTCTTATTGACGATGAAACACCGAAATTGCATCGGAATTAAATACAAAACGCACAATGCCGACTTAAGTACAATAAAACTCACTCTTCTTACTGTCTATGTTTTGAACCATTCCTGTGACACTAGTTATAGATTCCGATGCTTTACTTCAAGTTCACTGTATCCCTCTGACCTTCTTATTGACGATGAAACATCGAAATTGCATCGGAATTAAATACAAAGGGCACAATGCCGACTTAAGTACAAGAAAACTGACTCTTCTTACTGTCTATGTTTTGAACCATTTATGTGACACTCGTTATAGATTCCGATGCTTTACTTCAGTTTTACTGTATCCCTCTGACCTTCTTATTGACGGTGAAACAAAGAAATTGCTTCGGAATTAAATACAAAAGACACAATGCCGACTTAAGTACAAGATAACTGACTCTTCTTACTGTCAGTGTTTTGAACCATTCCTGTGACACTAGTTATAGATTCCGATGCTTCACTTCAGGTTTACTGTATCTCTCCGACCTACTTATAGACGATGAAACATAGAAATTGCATAGGAATTAAATAGAAAAGGCACAATGCCGACTTAAGTACAGGAAAACTGACTCTTCTTACTGTCTATGTTTTGAACCATTCCTGTGACACTAGTTATGGATTCCGATGCTTCACTTCAGGTTTACTGTATCCCTCTGTCCTTCTTATTGATGATGAAACACTGAAATTGCATCGGAATTAAATACAAAATGCACAATGCCTACTTAAGTACAAGAAAACTGACTCTTCTTACTGTCTATGTTTTGAACCATTCCTGTGACACTTGTTATAGATTCCGATGCTTCACTTCAGGTTTACTGTGTGCCTCTGACCTTCTTATTGACGATGAAACACAGAAATAGCATCGGAATTAAATACAAACATCACAATGACGACTTAAGTACAATAAAACTGACTCTTCTGACTGTCTATGTTTTGAACCATTCATGTGACACCCAATATAGATTCCGATGCTTTACTTCAGGTTTACTGTATCCCTCTGACCTTCTTACTGACGATGAAACACAGAAATACCTTCGGTATTAAATACAAAAGGCACAATGCCGACTTAAGTACAAGATAACTGACACTTCTTACTGTCTGTGATTTGAACCATTTCTGTGACACTAGTTATAGATTCCGATGCTTCACTTCAGGTTTACTGTGTCCCTCTGAACTTTTTATTGACGATGAAACACAAAAATTGCATCAGAATTAAATATAAAATGCACAATGCCGACTTAAGTACAAGAAAACTGACTCTTCTTACTGTCTATGTTTTGAACTATTCCTGTGACACTAGTTATAGATTCCGATGCTTCACTTCAGGTTTACTGTATCCCTCTGACCTTCTTATTGACGACGAAACACAGAAATTGCGTCGGAATTAAATACAAAAGGCACAATGCCGACTTAAATACAAGATAACTGACTCTTCTTACTGTCAATGCTTTGAACCATTCCTGTGACACTAGTTATAGATTCCGATGCTTCACTTCAGGTTTACTGTATCCCTCCGACCTTCTTATAGACGATGAAACATAGAAATTGCATCGGAATTAAATAGAAAAGGCACAATGCCGACTTAAGTACAAGAAAACTGACTCTTCTTACTGCCTATGTTTTGAACCATTCCTGTGGCACTAGTAATAGATTCCGATGGTTCACTTCAGGTTTACTGTATGCCTCTGACCTTCTTATTGACGATGAAACACAGAAATTGCATCGGAATTAAATACAAACGTCACCATGCCGACTTAAGTACAAGAAAACTGACTCTTCTTACTGTCTATGTTTTGAACCGTTCCTGTGACACTAGTTATAGATTCTGATGCTTCACTTCAGGTTTACTGTATCCCTCTGACCTCCTTATTGACGATGAAACACAGAAATTGCATCGGAATTACATACAAAACGCACAATGCCGACCTAAGTACAAGAAAACTGACTCTTCTTACTGTCTATGTTTTGAACCATTCATGTGACACTCGTTATAGATTCCGATGCTTTACTTAAGGTTTACTGTATCCCTCTGACCTTCTTACTGACGATGAAATACAGAAATTGCTACGGAATTAAATACAAAAGGCACAATGCCGACTTCAGTACAAGATAACGGACACTTCTTAATGTCTATGATTTGAACCATTCCTGTGACACTAGTTATAGATTCCGATGCTTCACTTCAGGTTTACTGTTTTCCTCTGACCGTCTTATTGACGATGAAACACAAAAATTGCATCGGAATTAAATATAAAACGCACAATGCCGACTAATGTACAAGAAAACTGACTCTTCTTACTGTCTATGCTTTGAACCATTCCTGTGACACTACTTATAGATTCCGATGCTTCACTTCAGGTTTACTGTATCCCTCTGACCTTCTTATTGACGATGAAACACAGAAATTGCGTCGGAATTAAATACAAAAGGCACAATGTCGACTTAAGTACAAGGAAACTGACTCTTCTTACTGTCTATGTTTTGAACCATTTTTGTGACACTAGTTATGGATTCCGATGCTTCACTTCAGGTTTACTGTATCCCTCTGACCTTCTTATTGGCGATGAAACACAGATATTGCATCGGAATTAAACACAAAACGCACAATGCCGACTTAAGTACAAGAAAATTGACTCTTCTTACTGTCGATGCTTTGAATCATTCCTGTGACACTAGTTATAGTATCCGATGCTTCACTTCATGTTTACTGTATCCTTCTGAAGTTCATATTGATGATGAAACACAGAAATTGCATCGGAATTAAATACAATAGGCACAATGCCGACTTAAGTACAAGAAAACTGACTCTTCTTACTGTCTATGCTTTGAACCATTCCTGTGACACTAGTTATAAATTCCGATGCTTCACTTCAGGTTTACTGTATCCCTCTGACCTTCTTATTGACGATGAAACAAAGAAATTACATCGGAATTAAATATAAAAGGCACAATGCCGATGTAAGTACAAGAAAACTGACTCTTCTTACTGTCTATGTTTTGAACCATTACTGTGATACTAGTTATGGATTCCGATGCTTCACTTCAGGTTCACTGTATCCCTCTGACCTTCTTTTTGACGATGAAACACAGAAATTGCATCGGAATTAAATACAAAAGCACAATTCCGACTTAAGTACAAGAAAACTGACTCTTCTTACTGTCTATGTTTTGAACCATTCCTGTGACACTAGTTATAGATTCCGATGCTTCACTTCAGGGTTACTGTATCCCTCTGACCTTCTTATTGACGATGAAACACAGAAATTGCATCGGAATTAAATACAAAAGGCACAATGCCGACTTAAGTACAAGAAAACTGACTCTTCCTACTGTCTATGCTTTGAACCATTCCTGTGACACTAGTTATAGATTCCGATGCTTCACTTCAGGTTCACTGTATCCCTCTGACATTCTTATTGACGATGAAACACCGAAATTGCATCGGAATTAAATACAAAACGCACAATGCCGACTTAAGTACAATAAAACTCACTCTTCTTACTGTCTATGTTTTGAACCATTCCTGTGACACTAGTTATAGATTCCGATGCTTCACTTCAAGTTCACTGTATCCCTCTGACCTTCTTATTGACGATGAAACATCGAAATTGCATCGGAATTAAATACAAAGGGCACAATGCCGACTTAAGTACAAGAAAACTGACTCTTCTTACTGTCTATGTTTTGAACCATTTATGTGACACTCGTTATAGATTCCGATGCTTTACTTCAGTTTTACTGTATCCCTCTGACCTTCTTATTGACGGTGAAACAAAGAAATTGCTTCGGAATTAAATACAAAAGACACAATGCCGACTTAAGTACAAGATAACTGACTCTTCTTACTGTCAGTGTTTTGAACCATTCCTGTGACACTAGTTATAGATTCCGATGCTTCACTTCAGGTTTACTGTATCCCTCCGACCTACTTATAGACGATGAAACATAGAAATTGCATAGGAATTAAATAGAAAAGGCACAATGCCGACTTAAGTACAGGAAAACTGACTCTTCTTACTGTCTATGTTTTGAACCATTCCTGTGACACTAGTTATGGATTCCGATGCTTCACTTCAGGTTTACTGTATCCCTCTGTCCTTCTTATTGATGATGAAACACTGAAATTGCATCGGAATTAAATACAAAATGCACAATGCCTATTTAAGTACAAGAAAACTGACTCTTCTTACTGTCTATGTTTTGAACCATTCCTGTGACACTTGTTATAGATTCCGATGCTTCACTTCAGGTTTACTGTGTGCCTCTGACCTTCTTATTGACGATGAAACACAGAAATAGCATCGGAATTAAATACAAACATCACAATGACGACTTAAGTACAATAAAACTGACTCTTCTGACTGTCTATGTTTTGAACCATTCATGTGACACCCAATATAGATTCCGATGCTTTACTTCAGGTTTACTGTATCCCTCTGACCTTCTTACTGACGATGAAACACAGAAATACCTTCGGTATTAAATACAAAAGGCACAATGCCGACTTAAGTACAAGATAACTGACACTTCTTACTGTCTGTGATTTGAACCATTTCTGTGACACTAGTTATAGATTCCGATGCTTCACTTCAGGTTTACTGTGTCCCTCTGAACTTCTTATTGACGATGAAACACAAAAATTGCATCAGAATTAAATATAAAACGCACAATGCCGACTTAAGTACAAGAAAACTGACTCTTCTTACTGTCTATGTTTTGAACTATTCCTGTGACACTAGTTATAGATTCCGATGCTTCACTTCAGGTTTACTGTATCCCTCTGACCTTCTTATTGACGACGAAACACAGAAATTGCCTCGGAATTAAATACAAAAGGCACAATGCCGACTTAAATACAAGATAACTGACTCTTCTTACTGTCAATGCTTTGAACCATTCCTGTGACACTAGTTATAGATTCCGATGCTTCACTTCAGGTTTACTGTATCCCTCCGACCTTCTTATAGACGATGAAACATAGAAATTGCATCGGAATTAAATAGAAAAGGCACAATGCCGACTTAAGTACAAGAAAACTGACTCTTCTTACTGCCTATGTTTTGAACCATTCCTGTGGCACTAGTAATAGATTCCGATGGTTCACTTCAGGTTTACTGTATCCCTCTGACCTTATTGATGATGAAACTCTGAAATTGCATCGGAATTAAATACAAAATGCACAATGCCGACTTAAGTACAAGAAAACTGACTCTTCTTACTGTCTATGTTTTGAACCATTCCTGTGGCACTAGTTATAGATTCCGATGGTTCACTTCAGGTTTACTGTATGCCTCTGACCTTCGTATTGACGATGAAACACAGAAATTGCATCGGAATTAAATACAAACGTCACCATGCCGACTTAAGTACAAGAAAACTGACTCTTCTTACTGTCTATGTTTTGAACCGTTCCTGTGACACTAGTTATAGATTCTGATGCTTCACTTCAGGTTTACTGTATCCCTCTGACCTCCTTATTGACGATGAAACACAGAAATTGCATCGGAATTACATACAAAACGCACAATGCCGACCTAAGTACAAGAAAACTGACTCTTCTTACTGTCTATGTTTTGAACCATTCATGTGACACTCGTTATAGATTCCGATGCTTTACTTAAGGTTTACTGTATCCCTCTGACCTTCTTACTGACGATGAAATACAGAAATTGCTACGGAATTAAATACAAAAGGCACAATGCCGACTTCAGTACAAGATAACGGACACTTCTTAATGTCTATGATTTGAACCACTCCTGTGACACTAGTTATAGATTCCGATGCTTCACTTCAGGTTTACTGTTTTCCTCTGACCGTCTTATTGACGATGAAACACAAAAATTGCATCGGAATTAAATATAAAACGCACAATGCCGACTAATGTACAAGAAAACTGACTCTTCTTACTGTCTATGCTTTGAACCATTCCTGTGACACTACTTATAGATTCCGATGCTTCACTTCAGGTTTACTGTATCCCTCTGACCTTCTTATTGACGATGAAACACAGAAATTGCGTCGGAATTAAATACAAAAGGCACAATGTCGACTTAAGTACAAGAAAACTGACTCTTCTTACTGTCTATGTTTTGAACCATTTTTGTGACACTAGTTATGGATTCCGATGCTTCACTTCAGGTTTACTGTATCCCTCTGACCTTCTTATTGGCGATGAAACACAGATATTGCATCGGAATTAAACACAAAACGCACAATGCCGACTTAAGTACAAGAAAATTGACTCTTCTTACTCTCGATGCTTTGAATCATTCCTGTGACACTAGTTATAGTTTCCGATGCTTCACTTCATGTTTACTGTATCCTTCTGAAGTTCATATTGATGATGAAACACAGAAATTGCATCGGAATTAAATACAATAGGCACAATGCCGACTTAAGTACAAGAAAACTGACTCTTCTTACTGTCTATGCTTTGAACCATTCCTGTGACACTAGTTATAGATTCCGATGCTTCACTTCAGGTTTACTGTATCCCTCTGACCTTCTTATTGACGATGAAACAAAGAAATTACATCGGAATTAAATATAAAAGGCACAATGCCGATGTAAGTACAAGAAAACTGACTCTTCTTACTGTCTATGTTTTGAACCATTACTGTGATACTAGTTATGGATTCCGATGCTTCACGTCAGGTTCACTGTATCCCTCTGACCTTCTTTTTGACGATGAAACACAGAAATTGCATCGGAATTAAATACAAAAGCACAATTCCGACTTAAGTACAAGAAAACTGACTCATCTTACTCTCTATGTTTTGAACCATTCCTGTGACACTAGTTATAGATTCCGATGCTTCACTTTAGGGTTACTGTATCCCTCTGACCTTCTTATTGACGATGAAACACAGAAATTGCATCGGAATTAAATACAAAAGGCACAATGCCGACTTAAGTACAAGAAAACTGACTCTTCCTACTGTCTATGCTTTGAACCATTCCTGTGACACTAGTTACAGATTCCGATGCTTCACTTCAGGTTCACTGTATCCCTCTGACATTCTTATTGACGATGAAACACCGAAATTGCATCGGAATTAAATACAAAACGCACAATGCCGACTTAAGTACAATAAAACTCACTCTTCTTACTGTCTATGTTTTGAACCATTCCTGTGACACTAGTTATAGATTCCGATGCTTCACTTCAAGATCACTGTATCCCTCTGACCTTCTTATTGACGATGAAACATCGAAATTGCATCGGAATTAAATACAAAGGGCACAATGCCGACTTAAGTACAAGAAAACTGACTCTTCTTACTGTCTATGTTTTGAACCATTCATGTGACACTCGTTATAGATTCCGATGCTTTACTTCAGTTTTACTGTATCCCTCTGACCTTCTTATTGACGGTGAAACAAAGAAATTGCTTCGGAATTAAATACAAAAGACACAATGCCGACTTAAGTACAAGATAACTGACTCTTCTTACTGTCAATGTTTTGAACCATTCCTGTGACACTAGTTATAGATTCCGATGCTTCACTTCAGGTTTACTGTATCCCTCCGACCTACTTATAGACGATGAAACATAGAAATTGCATAGGAATTAAATAGAAAAGGCACAATGCCGACTTATATACAAGAAAACTGACTCTTCTTACTGTCTATGTTTTGAACCATTCCTGTGACACTAGTTATGGATTCCGATGCTTCACTTCAGGTTTACTGTATCCCTCTGTCCTTCTTATTGGTGATGAAACACTGAAATTGCATCGGAATTAAATACAAAATGCACAATGCCTACTTAAGTACAAGAAAACTGACTCTTCTTACTGTCTATGTTTTGAACCATTCCTGTGACACTTGTTATAGATTCCGATGCTTCACTTCAGGTTTACTGTGTGCCTCTGACCTTCTTATTGACGATGAAACACAGAAATAGCATCGGAATTAAATATAAACATCACAATGACGACTTAAGTACAATAAAACTGACTCTTCTGACTGTCTATGTTTTGAACCATTCATGTGACACCCAATATAGATTCCGATGCTTTACTTCAGGTTTACTGTATCCCTCTGACCTTCTTACTGACGATGAAACACAGAAATACCTTCGGTATTAAATACAAAAGGCACAATGCCGACTTAAGTACAAGATAACTGACACTTCTTACTGTCTGTGATTTGAACCATTTCTGTGACACTAGTTATAGATTCCGATGCTTCACTTCAGGTTTACTGTGTCCCTCTGAACTTCTTATTGACGATGAAACACAAAAATTGCATCGGAATTAAATAGAAAAGGCACAATGCCGACTTAAGTACAAGAAAACTGACTCTTCTTACTGCCTATGTTTTGAACCATTCCTGTGGCACTAGTAATAGATTCCGATGGTTCACTTCAGGTTTACTGTATCCCTCTGACCTTCTTATTGATGATGAAACTCTGAAATTGCATCGGAATTAAATACAAAATGCACAATGCCGACTTAAGTACAAGAAAACTGACTCTTCTTACTGTCTATGTTTTGAACCATACCTGTGACACTTGTTATAGATTCCGATGCTTCACTTCAGGTTTACTGTATGCCTCTGACCTTCGTATTGACGATGAAACACAGAAATTGCATCGGAATTAAATACAAACGTCACAATGCCGACTTAAGTACAAGAAAACTGACTCTTCTTACTGTCTATGTTTTGTACCATTCCTGTGACACTAGTTATAGATTCTGTTGCTTCACTTCAGGTTTACTGTATCCCTCTGACCTCCTTATTGACGATGAAACACAGAAATTGCATCGGAATTACATACAAAACGCACAATGCCGACCTAAGTACAAGAAAACTGACTCTTCTTACTGTCTATGTTTTGAACCATTCATGTGACACTCGTTATAGATTCCGAAGCTTTACTTAAGGTTTACTGTATCCCTCTGACCTTCTTACTGACGATGAAACACAGAAATTGCTTCGGAATTAAATACAAAAGGCACAATGCCGACTTCAGTACAAGATAACGGACACTTCTTAATGTCTATGATTTGAACCATTCCTGTGACACCAGTTATAGATTCCGATGCTTCACTTCAGGTTTACTGTTTCCCTCTGACCTTCTTATTGACGATGAAATACAAAAATTGCATCGGAATTAAATATAAAACGCACAATGCCGACTAATGTACAAGAAAACTGACTCTTCTTACTGTCTATGCTTTGAACCATTCCTGTGACACTAGTTATAGATTCCGATGCTTCACTTCAGGTTTACTGTTTCCCTCTGACCTTCTTATTGACGATGAAACACAGAAATTGCGTCGGAATTAAATGCAAAAAGCACAATGTCGACTTAAGTACAAGAAAACTGACTCTTCTTACTGTCTATGTTTTGAACCATTCCTGTGACACTAGTTACGGATTCCGATGCTTCACTTCAGGTTTACTGTATCGCTCTGACCTTCTTATTGACGATGAAACAAAGAAATTACATCGGAATTAAATATAAAATGCACAATGTCGATTTAAGTACAAGAAAACTGACTCTTCTTACTGTCTATGTTTTGAACCATTACTGTGATACTAGTTATGGATTCCGATGCTTCACTTCAGGTTCATTGTATCCCTCTGACCTTCTTTTTGACGATGAAACACAGAAATTGCATCGGAATTAAATACAAAAGGCACAATTCCGACTTAAGTACAAGAAAACTGACTCTTCTTACTGTCTATGCTTTGAACCATTCCTGTGACACTAGTTATACATTCCGATGCTTCACTTCAGGGTTACTGTATCCCTCTGACCTTCTTATTGACGATGAAACACAGAAATGGCATCGGAATTAAATACAAAAATCACAATGCCGACTTAAGTACAAGAAAACTGACTCTTCTTACTGTCTATGCTTTGAACCATTCCTGTGACACTAGTTATAGATTAAGATGCTTCACTTCAGGTTCACTGTATCCCTCTGACCTTCTCTTTGACGATGAAACACCGAAATTGCATCGGAATTAAATACAAAACGCACAATGCCGACTTAAGTACAATAAAACTCACTCTTCTTACTGTCTATGTTTTGAACCACTCATGTGACACTCGTTATAGATTCCGATGCTTTATTTCAGGTTTACTGTATCCCTCTGACCTTCGTATTGACGATGAAACACAGAAATTGCTTCGGAATTAAATACAAAAGGCACAATGCCGACTTAAGTACAAGATAACTGATTCTTCTTACTGTCAATGTTTTGAACCATTCCTGTGACACTAGTTATAGATTCCGATGCTTCACTTCAGGTTTACTTTATCCCTCCGACCTTCTTATAGACGATGAAACATAGAAATTGCATCGGAATTAAATAGAAAAGGCACATTGCCGACTTAAGTACAAGAAAACTGACTCTTCTTACTGTCTATGTTTTGAACCATTCCTGTGACACTAGTTATAGATTCCGATGCTTCACTTCAGGTTTACTGTATCCCTCTGACCTTCTTATTGATGATGAAACACTGAAATTGCATCGGAATTAAATACAAAATGCACAATGCCGACTTAAGTACAAGAAAACTGACTCATCTTACTGTCTATGTTTTGAACCATTCCTGTGACACTTGTTATAGATTCCGATGCTTCACTTCAGGTTTACTGTATGCCTCTGACCTTCTTATTGACGACGAAACACAGAAATTGCATCGGAATTAAATACAAACATCACAATGCCGACTTAGGTACAAGAAAACTGACTCCTCTTACTGTCTATGTTTGAACCATTCCTCTGACACTAGTTATAGATTCTGCTGCTTCACTTCAGGTTTACTGTATCCCTCTGACCTCCTTATTGACGATGAAACACAGAAATTGCATTGGAATTAAATACAAAAGGCACAATGCCGACCTAAGTACAAGATAACTGACTCTTCTTACTGTCTATGTTTTGAACCATTCATGTGACACTCGATATAGATTCCGATGCTTTACTTCAGGTTTACTGTATCCATCTGACCTTCTTCTTGACGATGAAACACAGAAATTGCTTCGGAATTAAATACAAAAGGCACAATGCCGACTTAAGTACAAGATAACTGACTCTTCTTACTGTCAATGTTTTGAACCATTCCTGTGACACTAGTTATAGATTCCGATGCTTCACTTCAGGTTTACTGTATCCCTCCGACCTTCTTATAGACGATGAAACATAGAAATTGCATCGGAATTAAATAGAAAAGGCACATTGCCGACTTAAGTACAAGAAAACTGACTCTTCTTACTGTCTATGTTTTGAACCATTCCTGTGACACTAGTTATAGATTCCGATGCTTCACTTCAGGTTTACTGTATCCCTCTGACCTTCTTATTGATGATGAAACACTGAAGTTGCATCGGAATTAAATACAAAATGCACAATGCCGACTTAAGTACAAGAAAACTGACTCTTCTTACTGTCTATGTTTTGAACCATTCCTGTGACACTAGTTATAGATTCCGATGCTTCACTTCAGGTTTACTGTATCCCTCTGACCTTCTTATTGATGATGAAACACAGATATTGCATCGGAATTAAACACAAAACGCACAATGCCGACTTAAGTACAAGAAAATTGACTCTTCTTACTCTCGATGCTTTGAATCATTCCTGTGACACTAGTTATAGTTTCCGATGCATCACTTCAAGTTTACTGTATCCTTCTGAAGTTCATATTGACGATGAAACACAGAAATTGCAACGGAATTAAATACAATAGGCACAATGCCGACTTAAGTACAAGAAAACTGACTCTTCTTACTGTGTAAGTTTTGAACCATTCCTGTGACACTAGTTATAGATTCCGATGCTTCACTTCAGGTTTACTGTATCGCTCTGACCTTCTTATTGACGATGAAACAAAGAAATTACATCGGAATTAAATATAAAAGGCACAATGCCGATTTAAGTACAAGAAAACTGACTCCTCTTACTGTCTATGTTTGAACCATTCCTCTGACACTAGTTATAGATTCTGCTGCTTCACTTCAGGTTTACTGTATCCCTCTGACCTCCTTATTGACGATGAAACACAGAAATTGCATTGGAATTAAATACAAAAGGCACAATGCCGACCTAAGTACAAGATAACTGACTCTTCTTACTGTCTATGTTTTGAACCATTCATGTGACACTCGATATAGATTCCGATGCTTTACTTCAGGTTTACTGTATCCATCTGACCTTCTTCTTGACGATGAAACACAGAAATTGCATCGGAATTAAATACAAAACGCACAATGCCGACTTAAGTACAATAAAACTCACTCTTCTTACTGTCTATGTTTTGAACCATTCATGTGACACTCGATATAGATTCCGATGCTTTACTTCAGGTTTACTGTATCCCTCTGACCTTCGTACTGACGATGAAACACAGATATACCTTCGGTATTAAATACAAAAGGCACAATGCCGACTTAAGTACAAGATAACTGACTCTTCTTACTGTCTGTGATTTGAATCATTTCTGTGACACTAGTTATAGATTCCGATGCTTCACTTCAGGTTTACTGTATCCCTCTGAACTTCTTATTGACGATGAAACACAAAAATTGCATCAGAATTAAATATAAAACGCACAATGCCGACTTAAGTACAAGAAAACTGACTCTTTTTACTGCCTATGTTTTGAACTATTCCTGTGACACTAGTTATAGAATCCGATGCTTCACTTCAGCTTTACTGTATCCCTCTGACCTTCTTATTGACGATGAAACACAGAAATTGCGTCGGAATTAAATACAAAAGGCACAATGCCGACTTAAGTACAAGATAACTGACTCTTCTTACTGTCTATGTTTTGAACCATACCTGTGACACTTGTTATAGATTCCGATGCTTCACTTCAGGTTTACTGTATGCCTCTGACCTTCTTATTGACGACGAAACACAGAAATTGCATCGGAATTAAATACAAACGTCACAATGCCGACTTAAGTACAAGAAAACTGACTCTTCTTACTGTCTATGTTTTGTACCATTCCTGTGACACTAGTTATAGATTCTGATGCTTCACTTCAGGTTTACTGTATCCCTCTGACCTCCTTATTGTCGATGAAACACAGAAATTGCATCGGAATTACATACATAACGCACAATGCCGACCTAAGTACAAGAAAACTGTCTCTTCTTACTGTCTATGTTTTGAACCATTCATGTGACACTCGTTATAGATTCCGATGCTTTACTTAAGGTTTACTGTATCCCTCTGACCTTCTTACTGACGATGAAACACAGAAATTGCTTCGGAATTAAATACAAAAGGCACAATGCCGACTTCAGTACAAGATAACGGACACTTCTTAATGTCTATGATTTGAACCATTCCTGTGACACCAGTTATAGATTCCGATGCTTCACTTCAGGTTTACTGTTTCCCTCTGACCTTCTTATTGACGATGAAATACAAAAATTGCATCGGAATTAAATATAAAACGCACAATGCCGACTAATGTACAAGAAAACTGACTCTTCTTACTGTCTATGCTTTGAACCATTCCTGTGACACTAGTTATACATTCCGATGCTTCACTTCAGGTTTACTGTTTCCCTCTGACCTTCTTATTGACGATGAAACACAGAAATTGCGTCGGAATTAAATGCAAAAGGCACAATGTCGACTTAAGTACAAGAAAACTGACTCTTCTTACTGTCTATGTTTTGAACCATTCCTGTGACACTAGTTATAGATTCCGATGCTTCACTTCAGGTTTACTGTATCCCTCTGACCTTCTTATTGACGATGAAACACAGATATTGCATCGGAATTAAACACAAAACGCACAATGCCGACTTAAGTACAAGAAAATTGACTCTTCTTACTCTCTATGCTTTGAATCATTCCTGTGACACTAGTTATAGTTTCCGATACTTCACTTCAGGTTTACTGTATCCTTCTGAAGTTCTTATTGACGATGAAACACAGAAATTGCATCGGAATTAAATACAATAGGCACAATGCCGACTTAAGTACAAGAAAACTGACTCTTCTTACCGTGTAAGTTTTGAACCATTCCTGTGACACAAGTTATAGATTCCGATGCTTCACTTTAGGTTTACTGTATCGCTCTGACCTTCTTATTGACGATGAAACAAAGAAATTACATCGGAATTAAATATAAAAGGCACAATGCCGATTTAAGTACAAGAAAACTGACCCTTCTTACTGTCTATGATTTGAACCATTACTGTGATACTAGTTACGGATTCCGATGCTTCACTTCAGGTTCACTGTATCCCTCTGACCTTCGTTTTAACGATGAAACACAGAAATTGCATCGGAATTAAATACAAAAGGCACAATGCCGACTTAAGTACAAGAAAACTGACTCTTCTTACTGTCTATGCTTTGAACTATTCCTGTGACACTAGTTATAGATTCCGATGCTTCACTTCAGGTTCACTGTATCCCTCTGACCTTCTTATTGACGATGAAACACCGAAATTGCATCGGAATTAAATACAAAACGCACAATGCCGACTTAAGTACAATAAAACTCACTCTTCTTACTGTCTATGTTTTGAACCATTCATGTGACACTCGTTATAGATTCCGATGCTTTACTTCAGGTTTACTGTATCCCTCTGACCTTCTTATTGACGATGAAACACAGAAATTGCTTCGGAATTAATTACAAAAGGCACAATGCCGACTTAAGTACAAGATAACTGACTCTTCTTACTGTCAATGTTTTGAACCATTCCTGTGACACTAGTTGTAGATTCCGATGCTTCACTTCAGGTTTACTTTATCCCTCCGACCTTCTTATAGACGATGAAACATAGAAATTGCATCGGAATTAAATAGAAAAGGCACATTGCCGACTTAAGTACAAGAAAACTGACTCTTCTTACTGTCTATGTTTTGAACCATTCCTGTGACACTAGTTATAGATTCCGATGCTTCACTTCAGGTTTACTGTATCCCTCTGACCTTCTTATTGATGATGAAACACTGAAATTGCATCGGAATTGAATACAAAATGCACAATGCCGACTTAAGTACAAGAAAACTGACTCTTCTTACTGTCTATGTTTTGAACCATTCCTGTGACACTTGTTATAGATTCCGATGCTTCACTTCAGGTTTACTGTATGCCTCTGACCTTCTTATTGACGACGAAACACAGAAATTGCATCGGAATTAAATACAAACATCACAATGCCGACTTAGGTACAAGAAAACTGACTCTTCTTACTGTCAATGTTTGAACCATTCCTCTGACACTAGTTATAGATTCTGCTGCTCCACTTCAGGTTTACTGTATCCCTCTGACCTCCTTATTGACGATGAAACACAGAAATTGCATTGGAATTAAATACAAAAGGCACAATGCCGACCTAAGTACAAGATAATTGACTCTTCTTACTGTCTATGTTTTGAACCATTCATGTGACACTCGTTATCGATTCCGATGCTTTACTACAGGTTTACTGTATCCCTCTGACCTTCTTACTGACGATGAAACACAGAAATTGCTTCGGAATTAAATACAAAAGGCACAATGCCGACTTAAGTACAATAAAACTCACTCATCTTACTGTCTATGTTTTGAACCATTCATGTGACACTCGATATAGATTCCGATGCTTTACTTCAGGTTTACTGTATCCCTCTGACCTTCTGATTGACGATGAAACACAGAAATTGCTTCGAATAAAATACAAAAGGCACAATGCCGACTTAAGTACAAGATAACTGACTCTTCTTACTGTCAATGTTTTGAGCCATTCCTGTGACACTAGTTATAGATTCCGATGCTTCACTTCAGGTTTACTGTATCCCTCCGACCTTCTTATAGACGATGAAACATAGAAATTGCATCGGAATTAAATAGAAAAGGCACATTGCCGACTTAAGTACAAGAAAACTGACTCTTCTTACTGTCTATGTTTTGACCATTCCTGTGACACTAGTTATAGATTCCGATGCTTCACTTCAGGTTTACTGTATCCCTCTGACCTTCTTATTGATGATGAAACACTGAAGTTGCATCGGAATTAAATACAAAATGCACAATGCCGACTTAAGTACAAGAAAACTGACTCTTCTTACTGTCTATGTTTTTGAACCATTCCTGTGACACTTGTTATAGATTCCGATGCTTCACTTCAGGTTTACTGTATGCCTCTGACCTTCTTATTGACGACGAAACACAGAAATTGCATCGGAATTAAATACAAACATCACAATGCCGACTTAGGTACAAGAAAACTGACTCATCTTACTGTCTATGTTTTGAACCATTCCTGTGACACTAGTTATAGATTCTGATGCTTCACTTCAGGTTTACTGTATCCCTCTGACCTCCTTATTGACGATGAAAACACAGAAATTGCATTGGAGTTAAATACAAAAGGCACAATGCCGACCTAAGTACAAGAAAACTGACTCTTCTTACTGTCTATTGTTTTGAACCATTCATGTTACACTCGTTATAGATTCCGATGCTTTACTTCAGGTTTACTGTATCCCTCTGACCTTCTTACTGACGATGAAACACAGAAACTGCTTCGGAAGTAAATAAAAAAGGCACAATGCCGACTTAAGTACAAGATAACTGACACTTCTTACTGTCTATGCTTTGAACCATTCCTGTGACACTAGTTATAGATTCCGATGCTTCACTTCAGGTTTACTGTATCCCTCTGACCTTCTTATTGACGATGAAACACAGAAATTGCGTCGGAATTAAATGCAATAGGCACAATGTCGACTTAAGTACAAGAAAACTGACTCTCCTTAATGTCTATGTTTTGAACCATTTTTGTGACACAAGTTATGGATTCCGATGCTTCACTTCAGGTTTACTGTATCCCTCTGACCTTCTTATAGACCTTATAGACGATGAAACATAGAAATTGCATCGGAATTAAATAGAAAAGGCACATTGCCGACTTAAGTACAAGAAAACTGACTCTTCTTACTGTGTAAGTTTTGAACCATTCTGTGACACTAGTTATAGATTCCCGATGCTTCACTTCAGGTTTACTGTATCCCCTCTGACCTTCTTATTGACGATGAAACAAAGAAATTACATCGGAATTAAATATAAAAGGCACAATGCCGATTTAAGTACAAGAAAACTGACTCTTCCTTACTGTCTATTTTTTTGAACCATTACTGTGATACTAGTTATGGATTCCGAGATGCTTCACTTCAGGTTCACTGTATCCCTCTGACCTTCTTTTTGACGATGAAACACAGAAATTGCATCGGAATTAAATACAAAAGGCACAATTCCGACTTAAGTACAAGAAAACTGACTCTTCTTACTGTCTATGTTTTGAACCATTCCTGTGACACTAGTTATAGATTCCGATGCTTCACTTCAGGGTTACTGTATCCCTCTGACCTTCTTATTGACGATGAAACACAGAAATTGCATCGGAATTAAATACAAAAGGGCACAATGCCGACTTAAGTACAAGAAAACTGACTCTTCTTACTGTCTATGCTTTGAACCATTCCTGTGACACTAGTTATAGATTCCGATGCTTCACTTCAGGTTCACTGTATCCCTCTGACATTCTTATTGACGATCAAACACCGAAATTGCATCGGAATTAAATACAAAACGCACAATGCCGACTTAGTACAATAAAACTCACTCTTCTTACTGTCTTATGTTTTGAACCATTCCTGTGACACTAGTTGTAGATTCCGATGCTTCACTTCAGGTTCACTGTATCCCTCTGACCTTCTTATTGACGATGAAACATCGAAATTGCATCGGAAATAAATACAAAGGGCACAATGCCGACTTAAGTACAAGAAAACTGACTCTTCTTACTGTCTATGTTTGAACCATTCATGTGACACTCGTTATAGATTCCGATGCTTTACTTCAGTTTTACTGTATCCCTCTGACCCTCTTATTGACGATGAAACAAAGAAATTGCTTCGGAATTAAATACAAAAGACACAATGCCGACTTAAGTACAAGATAACTGACTCTTCTTACTGTCTATGCTTTGAACCATTCCTGTGACACTAGTTATGGATTCCGATGCTTCACTTCAGGTTTACTGTATCCCTCTGTCCTTCTTATTGATGATGAAACACTGAAATTGCATTGGAATTAAATACAAAATGCACAATGCCCACTCAAGTACAAGAAAACTGACTCTTCTTACTGTCTATGTTTTGAACCATTCCTGTGACACTTGTTATAGATTCCGATGCTTCACTTCAGAGTTCACTGTATGCGTCTGACCTTCTTATTGACGATGAAACACAGAAATAGCATCGGAATTAAATACAAACATCACAATGCCGACTTAACTACAAGAAAACTGACTCTTCTGACTGCCTATGTTTTGAACCATTCATGTGACACCCAATATAGATTCCGATGCTTTACTTTAGGTTTACTCTATCCCTCTGACCTTCTTACTGACGATGAAACACAGAAATACCTTCGGTATTAAATACAAAAGGCACAATGCCGACTTAAGTACAAGAAAACTGACACTTCTTACTGTCTGTGATTTGAACCATTTCTGTGACACTAGTTATAGATTCCGATGCTTCACTTCAGGTTTACTGTGTCCCTCTCAACTTCTTACTGACGATGAAACACAAAAATTGCATCAGAATTAAATATAAAACGCACAATGCCGACTTAAGTACAAGAAAACTGACTCTTCTTACTGTCTATGTTTTGAACTATTCCTGTGACACTAGTTATAGATTCCGATGCTTCACTTTAGGTTTACTGTATCCCTCTGACCTTCTTATTGACGATGAAACACAGAAATTGCGTCGGAATTAAATACAAAAGGCACAATGCCGACTTAAGTACAAGATAACTGACTCTTCTTACTGTCAATGCTTTGAACCATTCCTGTGACACTAGTTATAGATTCCGATGCTTCACTTCAGGTTTACTGTATCCCTCCGACCTTCTTATAGACGATGAAACATAGAAATTGCATCGGAATTAAATAGAAAAGGCACAATGCCGACTTAAGTACAAGAAAACTGACTCTTCTTACTGCCTATGTTTTGAACCATTCCTGTGGCACTAGTAATAGATTACGATGGTTCACTTCAGGTTTACTGTATCCCTCTGACCTTCTTATTGATGATGAAACACTGAAATTGCATCGGAAATAATTACAAAATGCACAATGCCGACTTAAGTACAAGAAAACTGACTCTTCTTACTGTCTATGTTTTGAACCATACCTGTGACAC
The DNA here is from genome assembly GCF_021461385.2 of Schistocerca piceifrons. Lineage (NCBI taxonomy): Eukaryota > Metazoa > Arthropoda > Insecta > Orthoptera > Acrididae > Schistocerca > Schistocerca piceifrons. The sequence goes on from NW_025727890.1 coordinate 85,708, forward strand.
TTGTTATAGATTCCGATGCTTCACTTCAGGTTTACTGTATGCCTCTGACCTTCTTATTGACGATGAAACACAGAAATTGCATCGGAATTAAATACAAACGTCACAATGCCGACTTAAGTACAAGAAACCTGACTCTTCTTACTGTCTATGTTTTGTACCATTCCTGTGACACTAGTTATAGATTCTGATGCTTCACTTCAGGTTTACTGAATCCCTCTGACCTGCTTATTGACGATGAAACACAGAAATTGCATCGGAATTACATACAAAACGCACAATGCCGACCTAAGTACAAGAAAACTGACTCTTCTTACTGTCTATGTTTTGAACCATTCATGTGACACTCGTTATAGATTCCGATGCTTTACTTAAGGTTTACTGTATCCCTCTGACCTTCTTACTGACGATGAAACACAGAAATTGCTTCGGAATTAAATACAAAAGGCACAATGCCGACTTCAGTACAAGATAACGGACACTTCTTAATGTCTATGATTTGAACCATTCCTGTGACACCAGTTATAGATGTCGATGCTTCACTTCAGGTTTACTGTTTCCCTCTGACCTTCTTATTGACGATTGAAATACAAAAATTGCATCGGAAACTAAATATAAAACGCACAATGCCGACTAATGTACAAGAAAACTGACTCTTCTTACTGTCCTATGCTTTGACCATTCCTGTGACACTAGTTATAGATTCCGATGCTTCCCTTCAGGGTTACTGTATCCCTCTGACCTTCTTATTGACGATGAAACACAGAAATTGCATCGGAATTAAATACAAAAGGCACAATGCCGACTTAAGTACAAGAAAACTGACTCTTCTTACTGTCTATGCTTTGAACCATTCCTGTGACACTAGTTATAGATTCCGATGCTTCACTTCAGGTTCACTGTATCCCTCTGACATTCTTATTGACGATCAAACACCGAAATTGCATCGGAATTAAATACAAAACGCACAATGCCGACTTAAGTACAATAAAACTCACTCTTCTTACTGTCTATGTTTTGAACCATTCCTGTGACACTAGTTATAGATTCCGATGCTTCACTTCAGGTCCACTGTATCCCTCTGACCTTCTTATTGACGATGAAACATCGAAATTGCATCGGAATTAAATACAAAGGGCACAATGCCGACTTAAGTACAAGAAAACTGACTCTTCTTACTGTCTATGTTTTGAACCATTCATGTGACACTCGTTATAGATTCCGATGCTTTACTTCAGTTTTACTGTATCCCTCTGACCTTCTTATTGACGATGAAAAAAAGAAATTGCTTCGGAATTAAATACAAAAGACACAATGCCGACTTAAGTACAAGATAACTGACTCTTCTTACTGTCAATGTTTTGAACCATTCCTGTGACACTAGTTATTGATTCCGATGCTTCACTTCAGGTTTACTGTATCCCTCCGACCTACTTATAGGCGATGAAACATAGAAATTGCATAGGAATTAAATAGAAAAGGCACAATGCCGACTTAAGTACAAGAAAATTGACTCTTTTTACACTCTATGCTTTGAATCATTCCTGTGACACTAGTTATAGATGTCACTTCAGGTTTACTGTATCCTTCTGAAGCTATTATTGACGATGGAACACAGAAATTGCATCGGAATTAAATACAATAGGCACAATGCCGACTTAAGTACAAGAAAACTGACTCTTCTTACTGTGTAAGTTTTGAACCATTCCTGTGACACTAGTTATAGATTCCGATGCTTCACTTCAGGTTTACTGTATCCCTCTGACCTTCTTATTGACGATGAAACACAGAAATTGCGTCGGAATTAAATACAAAAGGCACAATGTCGACTTAAGTACAAGAAAACTGACTCTCCTTAATGTCTATGTTTTGAACCATTTTTGTGACACAAATTATGGATTCCGATGCTTCACTTCAGGTTTACTGTATCCCTCTGACCTTCTTATTGACGATGAAACACAGATATTGCATCGGAATTAAACACAAAACGCACAATGCCGACTTAAGTACAAGAAAATTGACTCTTCTTACTCTCGATGCTTTGAACCATTCCTGTGACACTAGTTATAGTTTCCGATGCTTCTCTTCAAGTTTACTGTATCCTTCTGAAGTTCATATTGACGATGAAACACAGAAATAGCATCGGAATTAAATACAATAGGCTAAATGCCGACTTAAGTACAAGAAAACTGACTCTTCTTACTGTGTAAGTTTTGAACCATTCCTGTGACACTAGTTATAGATTCCGATGCTTCACTTCAGGTTCACTGTATCCCTCTGACCTTCTTTTTGACGATGAAACAAAGAAATTACATCGGAATTAAATATAAAAGGCACAATGCCGATTTAAGTACAAGAAAACTGACTCTTCTTACTGTCTATGTTTTGAACCATTCCTGTGACACTAGTTATAGATTCCGATGCTTCCCTTCAGGGTTACTGTATCCCTCTGACCTTCTTATTGACGATGAAACACAGAAATTGCATCGGAATTAAATACAAAAGGCACAATGCCGACTTAAGTACAAGAAAACTGACTCTTCTTACTGTCTATGCTTTGAACCATTCCTGTGACACTAGTTATAGATTCCGATGCTTCACTTCAGGTTCACTGTATCCCTCTGACATTCTTATTGACGATCAAACACCGAAATTGCATCGGAATTAAATACAAAACGCACAATGCCGACTTAAGTACAATAAAACTCACTCTTCTTACTGTCTATGTTTTGAACCATTCCTGTGACACTAGTTATAGATTCCGATGCTTCACTTCAGGTCCACTGTATCCCTCTGACCTTCTTATTGACGATGAAACATCGAAATTGCATCGGAATTAAATACAAAGGGCACAATGCCGACTTAAGTACAAGAAAACTGACTCTTCTTACTGTCTATGTTTTGAACCATTCATGTGACACTCGTTATAGATTCCGATGCTTTACTTCAGTTTTACTGTATCCCTCTGACCTTCTTATTGACGATGAAAAAAAGAAATTGCTTCGGAATTAAATACAAAAGACACAATGCCGACTTAAGTACAAGATAACTGACTCTTCTTACTGTCAATGTTTTGAACCATTCCTGTGACACTAGTTATTGATTCCGATGCTTCACTTCAGGTTTACTGTATCCCTCCGACCTACTTATAGGCGATGAAACATAGAAATTGCATAGGAATTAAATAGAAAAGGCACAATGCCGACTTAAGTACAAGAAAACTGACTCTTCTTACTGTCTATGTTTTGAACCATTCCTGTGACACTAGTTATGGATTCCGATGCTTCACTTCAGGTTTACTGTATCCCTCTGTCCTTCTTATTGATGATGAAACACTGAAATTGCATCGGAATTAAATACAAAATGCACAATGCCCACTTAAGTACAAGAAAACTGACTCTTCTTACTGTCTATGTTTTGAACCATTCCTGTGACACTTGTTATAGATTCCGATGCTTCACTTCAGGTTTACTGTATGCCTCTGACCTTCTTATTGACGATGAAACACAGAAATAGCATCGGAATTAAATACAAACATCACAATGTCGACTTAAGTACAAGAAAACTGACTCTTCTGACTGTCTATGTTTTGAACCATTCATGTGACACCCAATATAGATTCCGATGCTTTACTTCAGGTTTACTGTATCCCTCTGACCTTCTTACTGACGATGAAACACAGAAATACCTTCGGTATTAAATACAAAAGGCACAATGCCGACTTAAGTACAAGAAAACTGACACTTCTTACTGTCTGTGATTTGAACCATTTCTGTGACACTAGTTATAGATTCCGATGCTTCACTTCAGGTTTACTGTGTCCCTCTGAACTTCTTATTGACGATGAAACACAAAAATTGCATCAGAATTAAATATAAAACGCACAATGCCTACTTAAGTACAAGAAAACTGACTCTTCTTACTGTCTATGTTTTGAACTATTCCTGTGACACTAGTTATAGATTCCGATACTTCACTTCAGGTTTACTGTATCCCTCTGACCTTCTTATTGACAATGAAACACAGAAATTGCGTCGGAATTAAATACAAAAGGCACAATGCCGACTTAAGTACAAGATAACTGACTCTTCTTACTGTCAATGCTTTGAACCATGCCTGTGACACTAGTTATAGATTCCGATGCTTCACTTCAGGTTTACTGTATCCCTCCGACCTTCTTATAGACGATGAAACATAGAAATTGCATCAGGAATTAAATAGAAAAGGCACAATGCCGACTTAAGTACAAGAAAACTGACTCTTCTTACTGCCTATGTTTTGAACCAATCCTGTGGCACTAGTAATAGTTTCCGATGGTTCACTTCAGGTTTACTGTATCCCTCTGACCTTCTTATTGATGATGAAACACTGAAATTGCATCGGAAATAATTACAAAATGCACAATGCCGACTTAAGTACAAGAAAACTGACTCTTCTTACTGTCTATGTTTTGAACCATACCTGTGACACTTGTTATAGATTCCGATGCTTCACTTCAGGTTAACTGTATGCCTCTGACCTTCTTATTGACGATGAAACACAGAAATTGCATCGGAATTAAATACAAACGTCACAATGCCGACTTAAGTACAAGAAAACTGACTCTTCTTACTGTCTATGTTTTGTACCATTCCTGTGACAGTAGTTATAGATTCTGATGCTTCACTTCAGGTTTACTGTATCCCTCTGACTCCCTTATTGACGATGAAACACAGAAATTGCATCGGAATTACATACAAAACGCACAATGCCGACCTAAGTACAAGAAAACTGACTCTTCTTACTGTCTATGTTTTGAACCATTCATGTGACACTAGTTATAGATTCCGATGCTTTACTTAAGGTTTACTGTATCCCTCTGACCTTCTTACTGACGATGAAACACAGAAATTGCTTCGGAATTAAATACAAAAGGCACAATGCCGACTTCAGTACAAGATAACGGACACTTCTTAATGTCTATGATTTCAACCATTTCTGTGACACCAGTTATAGATGTCGATGCTTCACTTCAGGTTTACTGTTTCCCTCTGACCTTCTTATTGACGATGAAATACAAAAATTGCATCGGAATTAAATATAAAACGCACAATGCCGACTAATGTACAAGAAAACTGACTCTTCTTACTGTCTATGCTTTGAACCATTCCTGTGACACTAGTTATAGATTCCGATGCTTCACTTCAGGTTTACTGTTTCCCTCTGACCTTCTTATTGACGATGAAACACAGAAATTGCGTGAGAATTAAATGCAAAAGGCACAATGTAGACTTAAGTACAAGAAAACTGACTCTTCTTACTGTCTATGTTTTGAACCATTCCTGTGACACTAGTTATGGATTCCGATGCTTCACTTCAGGTTTACTGTATCCCTCTGACCTTCTTATTGACGATGAAACACAGATATTGCATCGGAATTAAACACAAAACGCACAATGCCGACTTAAGTACAAGAAAATTGACTCTTCTTACTCTCTATGCTTTGAATCATTCCTGTGACACTAGTTATAGTTTCCGATGCTTCACTTCAGGTTTACTGTATCCTTCTGAAGTTATTATTGACGATGGAACACAGAAATTGCATCGGAATTAAATACAATAGGCAACAATCCCGACTTAAGTACAAGAAAACTGACTCCTCTTACCGTGTAAGTTTTAAACCATTCCTGTGACACTAGTTATAGATTTCGATGCTTCACTTCAGGTTCACTGTATCCCTCTGACCTTCTTATTAACGATGAAACACCGAAATTGCATCGGAATTAAATACAAAACGCACACTGCCGACGTAAGTACAATAAAACTCACTCTTCTTACTGTCTATGTTTTGAACCATTCATGTGACACTCGTTATAGCTTCCGATGCTTTACTTCAGGTTTACTGTATCCCTTTGACCCTCTTATTGACGATGAAACACAGAAATTGCTTCGGAATTAAATACAAAAGGCACAATGCCGACTTAAGTACAAGATAACTGACTCTTCTTACTGTCAATGATTTGAACCATTCCTGTGACACTAGTTATAGATTCCGATGCTTCACTTCAGGTTTACTTTATCCCTCCGACCTTCTTATAGACGATGAAACATAGAAATTGCATCGGAATTAAGTAGAAAAGGCACATTGCCGACTTAAGTACAAGAAAACTGACTCTTCTTACTGTCTATGTTTTGAACCATTCCTGTGTCACTAGTTATAGATTCCGATGCTTCACTTCAGGTTTACTGTATCCCTCTGACCTTCTTATTGATGATGAAACACTGAAATTGCATCGGAATTAAATACAAAATGCACAATGCCGACTTAAGTACAAGAAAACTGACTCTTCTTACTGTCTATGTTTTGAACCATTCCTGTGACACTTGTTATAGATTCCGATGCTTCACTTCAGGTTTACTGTATGCCTCTGACCTTCTTATTGACGACGAAACACAGAAATTGCATCGGATTTAAATACAAACATCACAATGCCGACTTAGGTACAAGAAAACTGACTCTTCTTACTGTCTATGTTTGAACCATTCCTCTGACACTAGTTATAGATTCTGCTGCTTCACTTCAGGTTTACTGTATCGCTCTGACCTCCTTATTGACGATGAAAAACAGAAATTGCACTGGAATTAAATACAAAAGGCACAATGCCGACTTAAGTACAATAAAACTCACTCTTCTTACTGTCTATGTTTTGAACCATTCATGTGACACTCGTTATCGATTCCGATGCTTTACTTCAGGTTTACTGTATCCCTCTGACCTTCTTACTGACGATGAAACACAGAAATTGCTTCGGAATTAAATACAAAAGGCACGATGCCGACTTAAGTACAATAAAACTCACTCATCTTACTGTCTATGTTTTGAACCATTCATGTGACACTCGATATAGATTCCGATGCTTTACTTCAGGTTTACTGTATCCCTCTGACCTTCTTATTGACGATGAAACACAGAAATTGCTTCGGAATTAAATACAAAAGGCACAATGCCGACTTAAGTACAAGATAACTGACTCTTCTTACTGTCAATGTTTTGAACCATTCCAGTGACACTAGTTATAGATTCCGATGCTTCACTTCTGGTTTACTTTATCCCTCCGACCTTCTTATAGACGATGAAACAGAGAAATTGCATCGGAATTAAATAGAAAAGGCACATTGCCGACTTAAGTACAAGAAAACTGACTCTTCTTACTGTCTATGTTTTGAACCATTCCTGTGACACTAGTTATAGATTCCGATGCTTCACTTCAGGTTTACTGTATCCCTCTGACCTTCTTATTGATGATGAAACACTGAAATTGCATCGGAATTAAATACAAAATGCACAATGCCGACTTAAGTACAAGAAAACTGACTCTTCTTACTGTCTATGTTTTGAACCATTCCTGTGACACTTGTTATAGATTCCGATGCTTCACTTCAGGTTTACTGTATGCCTCTGACCTTCTTATTGACGACGAAACACAGAAATTGCATCGGAATTAAATACACACACACAATGCCGATTTAGGTACAAGCAAACTGACTCTTCTTACTGTCTATGTTTGAACCATTCCTCTGACACTAGTTATAGATTCTGATGCTTCACTTCAGGTTTACTGTATCCCTCTGACCTCCTTATTGACGATGAAACACAGAAATTGCATTGGAGTTAAATACAAAAGGCACAATGCCGACCTAAGTACAAGAAAACTGACTCTTATTACTGTCTATGTTTTGAACCATTCATGTGACACTCGTTATAGATTCCGATGCTTTACTTCAGGTTTACTGTATCCCTCTGACCTTCTTACTGACGATGAAACACAGAAATTGCTTCAGAATTAAATACAAAAGCACAATGCCGACTTAAGTACAAGATAACTGACACTTCTTACTGTCTATGCTTTGAACCATTCCTGTGACACTAGTTATAGATTCCGATGCTTCACTTCAGGTTTACTGTATCCCTCTGACCTTCTTATTGACGATGAAACACAGAAATTGCGTCGGAATTAAATACAAAAGGCACAATGTCGACTTAAGTACAAGAAAACTGACTCTTCTTACTGTCTATGTTTTGAACCATTTTTGTGACACTAGTTATGGATTCCGATGCTTCACTTCAGGTTTACTGTATCCCTCTGACCTTCTTATTGACGATGAAACACAGATATTGCATCGGAATTAAACACAAAACGCACAATGCCGACTTAAGTACAAGAAAATTGACTCTTCTTACTCTCGATGCTTTGAATCATTTCTGTGACACTAGTTATAGTTTCCGATGCTTCACTTCAAGTTTACTGTATCCTTCTGAAGCTCATATTGACGATGAAACACAGAAATTGCATCGGAATTAAATACAATAGGCACAATGCCGACTTAAGTACAAGAAAACTGACTCTTCTTACTGTGTAAGTTTTGAACCATTACTGTGATACTAGTTATGGATTCCGATGCTTCACTTCAGGTTCACTGTATCCCTCTGACCTTCTTTTTGACGATGAAACACAGAAATTGCATCGGAATTAAATACAAAAGGCACAATGCCGACTTAAGTACAAGAAAACTGACTCTTCTTACTGTCTATGCTTTGAACCATTCCTGTGACACTTGTTATAGATTCCGATGCTTCACTTCAGGTTTACTGTATGCCTCTGACCTTCTTATTGACGACGAAACACAGAAATTGCATCGGAATTAAATACAAACATCACAATGCCGACTTAGGTACAAGCAAACTGACTCTTCTTACTGTCTATGTTTGAACCATTCCTCTGACACTAGTTATAGATTCTGCTGCTTCACTTCAGGTTTACTGTATCCCTCTGACCTCCTTGTTGACGATGAAACACAGAAATTGCATTGGAATTAAATACAAAAGGCACAATGCCGACCTAAGTACAAGATAACTGACTCTTCTTACTGTCTATGTTTTGAACCATTCATGTGACACTCGTTATCGATTCAGATGCTTTACTTCAGATTTACTGTATCCCTCTGACCTTCTTACTGACGATGAAACACAGAAATTGCTTCGGAATTAAATACAAAAGGCACAATGCCGACTTAAGTACAATAAAACTCACTCATCTTACTGTCTATGTTTTGAACCATTCATGTGACACTCGATATAGATTCCGATGCTTTACTTCAGGTTTACTGTATCCCTCTGACCTTCTTCTTGACGATGAAACACAGAAATTGCATCGGAATTAAATACAAAAGGCCCAGTGCCGACTTAAGTACAAGATAACTGACTCTTCTTACTGTCAATGTTTTGAACCATTCCTGTGACACTAGTTATAGATTCCGATGCTTCACTTCAGGTTTACTGTATCCCTCCGACCTTCTTATAGACGATGAAACATAGAAATTGCATCGGAATTAAATGGAAAAGGCACATTGCCGACTTAAGTACAAGAAAACTGACTCTTCTTACTGTCTATGTTTTGAACCATTCCTGTGACACTAGTTATAGATTCCGATGCTTCACTTCAGGTTTACCGTATCCCTCTGACCTTCTTATTGATGATGAAACACTGAAGTTGCATCGGAATTAAATACAAAATGCACAATGCCGACTTAAGTACAAGAAAACTGACTCTTCTTACTGTCTATGTTTTGAACCATTCCTGTGACACTGGTTATAGATTCCGATGCTTCACTTCAGGTTTACTGTATGCCTCTGACCTTCTTATTGACGACGAAACACAGAAATTGCATCGGAATTAAATACAAACATCACAATGCCGACTTAGGTACAAGAAAACTGACTCATCTTACTGTCTATGTTTTGAACCATTCCTGTGACACTAGTTATAGATTCTGATGCTTCACTTCAGGTTTACTGTATCCCTCTGACCTCCTTATTGACGATGAAACACAGAAATTGCATTGGAGTTAAATACAAAAGGCACAATGCCGGCCTAAGTACAAGAAAACTGACTCTTATTACTGTCTATGTTTTGAACCATTCATGTGACACTCGTTATCGATTCCGATGCTTTACTTCAGGTTTACTGTTTCCCTCTGACCTTCTTACTGACGATGAAACACAGAAATTGCTTCGGAATTAAATACAAAAGGCACAATGCCGACTTAAGTACAATAAAACTCACTCATCTTACTGTCTATGTTTTGAACCATTCATGTGACACTCGATATAGATTCCGATGCTTTACTTCAGGTTTACTGTATCCCTCTGACCTTCTTCTTGACGATGAAACACAGAAATTGCATCGGAATTAGATACAAAAGGCACAGTGCCGACTTAAGTACAAGATAACTGACTCTACTTACTGTCAATGTTTTGAACCATTCCTGTGACACTAGTTATAGATTCCGATGCTTCACTTCAGGTTTACTGTATCCCTCCGACCTTCTTATAGACGATGAAACATAGAAATTGCATCGGAATTAAATCGAAAAGGCACATTGCCGACTTAAGTACAAGAAAACTGACTCTTCTTACTGTCTATGTTTTGAACCATTCCTGTGACACTAGTTATAGATTCCGATGCTTCACTTCAGGTTTACCGTATCCCTCTGACCTTCTTATTGATGATGAAACACTGAAGTTGCATCGGAATTAAATACAAAATGCACAATGCCGACTTAAGTACAAGAAAACTGACTCTTCTTACTGTCTATGTTTTGAACCATTCCTGTGACACTTGTTATAGATTCCGATGCTTCACTTCAGGTTTACTGTATGCCTCTGACCTTCTTATTGACGACGAAACACAGATATTGCATCGGAATTAAATACAAACATCACAATGCCGACTTAGGTACAAGAAAACTGACTCATCTTACTGTCTATGTTTTGAACCATTCCTGTGACACTAGTTATAGATTCTGATGCTTCACTTCAGGTTTACTGTATCCCTCTGACCTCCTTATTGACGATGAAACACAGAAATTGCATTGGAGTTAAATACAAAAGGCACAATGCCGACCTAAGTACAAGAAAACTGACTCTTATTACTGTCTATGTTTTGAACCATTCATGTGACACTCGTTATAGATTCCGATGCTTTACTTCAGGTTTACTGTATCCCTCTGACCTTCTTACTGACGATGAAACACAGAAATTGCTTCAGAATTAAATACAAAAGCACAATGCCGACTTAAGTACAAGATAACTGACACTTCTTACTGTCTATGCTTTGAACCATTCCTGTGACACTAGTTATACATTCCGATGCTTCACTTCAGGTTTACTGTATCCCTCTGACCTTCTTATTGACGATGAAACACAGAAGTTGCGTCGGAATTAAATACAAAAGGCACAATGTCGACTTAAGTACAAGAAAACTGACTCTTCTTACTGTCTATGTTTTGAACCATTTTTGTGACACTAGTTATGTATTCCGATGCTTCACTTCAGGTTTACTGTATCCCTCTGACCTTCTTATTGACGATGAAACACAGATATTGCATCGGAATTAAACACAAAACGCACAATGCCGACTTAAGTACAAGAAAATTGACTCTTCTTACTCTCGATGCTTTGAATCATTCCTGTGACACTAGTTATAGTTTCCGATGCTTCACTTCAAGTTTACTGTATGCTTCTGAAGTTCATATTGACGATGAAACACAGAAATTGCATCGGAATTAAATACAATAGGCACAATGCCGACTTAAGTACAAGAAAACTGACTCTTCTTACTGTGTAAGTTTTGAACCATTCCTGTGACACTAGTTATAGATTCCTATGCTTCACTTCAGGTTTACTGTATCGCTCTGACCTTCTTATTGACGATGAAACAAAGAAATTACATCGGAATTAAATATAAAAGGCACAATGCCGATTTAAGTACAAGAAAACTGACTCTTCTTACTGTCAATGTTTTGAACCATTACTGTGATACTAGTTATGGATTCCTATGCTTCACTTCAGGTTCACTGTATCCCTCTGACCTTCTTCTTGACGATGAAACACAGAAATTGCATCGGAATTAAATACAAAAGGACAATTCCGACTTAAGTCCAAGAAAACTGACTCTTCTTACTGTCTACGTTTTGAACCAATCCTGTGACACTAGTTATAGATTCCGATGCTTCACTTCAGGTTCACTGTATCCCTCTGACCTTCTTATTGACGATGAAACATCGAAATTGCATCGGAATTAAATACAAAGGGCACAATGCCGACTTAAGTACAAGAAAACTGACTCTTCTTACTGTCAATGCTTTGAACCATTCCTGTGACACTAGTTATAGATTCCGATGCTTCACTTCAGGTTTACTGTATCCCTCCGACCTTCTTATTGACGATGAAACACAGAAATTGCGTCGGAATTAAATACAAAAGGCACAATGCCGACTTAAGTACAAGAAAACTGACTCTTCTTACTGTCTATGCTTTGAACCATTCCTGTGACACTAGTTATAGATTCCGATGCTTCACTTCAGGTTCACTGTATCCCTCTGACATTCTTATTGACGATGAAACACCGAAATTGCATCGGAATTAAATACAAAACGCACAATGCCGACTTAAGTACAATAAAACTCACTCTTCTTACTGTCTATGTTTTGAACCATTCCTGTGACACTAGTTATAGATTCCGATGCTTTACTTCAGGTTTACTGTATCCCTCTGACCTTCGTACTGACGATGAAACACAGAAATACCTTCGGTAATAAATACAAAAGGCACAATGCCGACTTAAGTACAAGATAACTGACACTTCTTACTGTCTGTGATTTGAACCATTTCTGTGACACTAGTTATAGATTCCGATGCTTCACTTCAGGTTTACTGTGTCCCTCTGAACTTCTTATTGACGATGAAACACAAAAATTGCATCAGAATTAAATATAAAACGCACAATGCCGACTTAAGTACAAGAAAACTGACTCTTCTTACTGTCTATGTTTTGAACTATTCCTGTGACACTAGTTATAGATTCCGATGCTTCACTTCAGGTTTACTGTATCCCTCTGACCTTCTTATTGACGATGAAACACAGAAATTGCGTCGGAATTAAATACAAAAGGCACAATGCCGACTTAAGTACAAGATAACTGACTCTTCTTACTGTCAATGCTTTGAACCATTCCTGTGACACTAGTTATAGATTCCGATGCTTCACTTCAGGTTTACTGTATCCCTCCGACCTTCTTATAGACGATGAAACATAGAAATTGCATCGGAATTAAATGGAAAAGGCACATTGCCGACTTAAGTACAAGAAAACTGACTCTTCTTACTGTCTATGTTTTGAACCATTCCTGTGACACTAGTTATAGATTCCGATGCTTCACTTCAGGTTTACCGTATCCCTCTGACCTTCTTATTGATGATGAAACACTGAAGTTGCATCGGAATTAAATACAAAATGCACAATGCCGACTTAAGTACAAGAAAACTGACTCTTCTTACTGTCTATGTTTTGAACCATTCCTGTGACACTTGTTATAGATTCCGATGCTTCACTTCAGGTTTACTGTATCCCTCCGACCTTCTTATTGACGATGAAACACAGAAATTGCGTCGGAATTAAATACAAAAGGCACAATGCCGACTTAAGTACAAGATAACTGACTCTTCTTACTGTCAATGCTTTGAACCATTCCTGTGACACTAGTTATAGATTCCGATGCTTCACTTCAGGTTTACTGTATGCCTCTGACCTTCTTATTGACGACGAAACACAGAAATTGCATCGGAATTAAATACAAACATCACAATGCCGACTTAGGTACAAGAAAACTGACTCATCTTACTGTCTATGTTTTGAACAATTCCTGTGACACTAGTTATAGATTCTGATGCTTCACTTCAGGTTTACTGTATCCCTCTGACCTCCTTATTGACGATGAAACACAGAAATTGCATTGGAGTTAAATACAAAAGGCACAATGCCGACCTAAGTACAAGAAAACTGACTCTTATTACTGTCTATGTTTTGAAAAAATTCATGTGACACTCGTTATAGATTCCGATGCTTTACTTCAGGTTTACTGTATCCCTCTGACCTTCTTACTGACGATGAAACACAGAAATTGCTTCAGAATTAAATACAAAAGCACAATGCCGACTTAAGTACAAGATAACTGACACTTCTTACTGTCTATGCTTTGAACCATTCCTGTGACACTAGTTATACATTCCGATGCTTCACTTCAGGTTTACTGTATCCCTCTGACCTTCTTATTGACGATGAAACACAGAAATTGCGTCGGAATTAAATACAAAAGGCACAATGTCGACTTAAGTACAAGAAAATTGACTCTTCTTACTGTCTATGTTTTGAACCATTTTTGTGACACTAGTTATGGATTCCGATGCTTCACTTCAGGTTTACTGTATCCCTCTGACCTTCTTATTGACGATGAAACACAGATATTGCATCGGAATTAAACACAAAACGCACAATGCCGACTGAAGTACAAGAAAATTGACTCTTCTTACTCTCGATGCTTTGAATCATTCCTGTGACACTAGTTATAGTTTCCGATGCTTCACTTCAAATTTACTGTATGCTTCTGAAGTTCATATTGACGATGAAACACAGAAATTGCATCGGAATTAAATACAATAGGCACAATGCCGACTTAAGTACAAGAAAACTGACTCTTCTTACTGTGTAAGTTTTGAACCATTCCTGTGACACTAGTTATAGATTCCTATGCTTCACTTCAGGTTTACTGTATCGCTCTGACCTTCTTATTGACGAAGAAACAAAGAAATTACATCGGAATTAAATATAAAAGGCACAATGTCGATTTAAGTACAAGAAAACTGACTCTTCTTACTGTCAATGTTTTGAACCATTACTGTGATACTAGTTATGGATTCCGATGCTTCACTTCAGGTTCACTGTATCCCTCTGACTTTCTTTTTGACGATGAAACACAGAAATTGCATCGGAATTAAATACAAAAGGCACAATTCCGACTTAAGTACAAGAAAACTGACTCTTCTTACTGTCTATGTTTTGAACCATTCCTGTTACACTAGTTATAGATTCCGATGCTTCACTTCAGGGTTACTGTATCCCTCTGACCTTCTTATTGACGATGAAACACAGAAATTGCATCGGAATTAAATACAAAAGGCACAATGCCGACTTAAGTACAAGAAAACTGACTCTTCTTACTGTCTATGCTTTGAACCATTCCTGTGACACTAGTTATAGATTCCGATGCTTCACTTCAGGTTCACTGTATCCCTCTGACATTCTTATTGACGATGAAACACCGAAATTGCATCGGAATTAAATACAAAACGCACAATGCCGACTAAAGTACAATAAAACTCACTCTTCTTACTGTCTACGTTTTGAACCAATCCTGTGACACTAGTTATAGATTCCGATGCTTTACTTCAGGTTTACTGTATCCCTCTGACCTTCTTACTGACGATGAAACACAGAAATACCTTCGGTATTAAATACAAAAGGCACAATGCCGACTTAAGTACAAGATAACTGACACTGCTTACTGTCTGTGATTTGAACCATTTCTGTGACACTAGTTATAGATTCCGATGCTTCACTTCAGGTTTACTGTGTCCCTCTGAACTTCTTATTGACGATGAAACACAAAAATTGCATCAGAATTAAATATAAAACGCACAATGCCGACTTAAGTACAAGAAAACTGACTCTTCTTACTGTCTATGTTTTGAACTATTCCTGTGACACTAGTTATAGATTCCGATGCTTCACTTCAGGTTTACTGTATCCCTCTGACCTTCTTATTGACGATGAAACACAGAAATTGCTTCGGAATTAAATACAAAAGGCACAATGCCGACTTAAGTACAAGATAACTGACTCTTCTTACTGTCAATGCTTTGAACCATTCCTGTGACACTAGTTATAGATTCCGATGCTTCACTTCAGGTTTACTGTATCCCTCCGACCTTCTTATAGACGATGAAACATAGAAATTGCATCGGAATAAACTAGAAAAAGCACAATGCCGATTTAAGTACAAGAAAACTGACTCTTCTTACTGCCTATGTTTTGAACCATTCCTGTGGCACTAGTAATAGATTCCGATGGTTCACTTCAGGTTTACTGTATCCCTCTGACCTTCTTATTGATGATGAAACACTGAAATTGCATCGGAATTAAATACAAAATGCACAATGCCGACTTAAGTACAAGAAAACTGACTCTTCTTACTGTCTATGTTTTGAACCATACCTGTGACACTTGTTATAGATTCCGATGCTTCACTTCAGGTTTACTGTATGCCTCTAACCTTCTTATTGACGATGAAACACAGAAATTGCATCGGAATTAAATACAAACGTCACAATGCCGACTTAAGTACAAGAAAACTGACTCTTCTTACTGTCTATGCTTTGTACCATTCCTGTGACACTAGTTATAGATTCTGATGCTTCACTTCAGGTTTACTGTATCCCTCTGACCTCCTTATTGACGATGAAACACAGAAATTGCATCGGAATTACATACAAAACGCACAATGCCGACCTAAGTACAAGAAAACTGACTCTTCTTACTGTCTATGTTTTGAACAATTCATGTGACACTCGTTATAGATTCCGATGCTTTACTTATGGTTTACTGTATCCCTCTGTCCTTCTTACTGACGATGAAACACAGAAATTGCTTCGGAATTAAATACAAAAGGCACAATGCCGACTTCAGTACAAGATAACGGACACTTCTTAATGTCTATGATTTGAACCATTCCTGTGACACCAGTTATAGATTCCGATGCTTCACTTCAGGTTTACTGTTTCCCTCTGACCTTCTTATTGAG
The DNA here is from genome assembly GCF_021461385.2 of Schistocerca piceifrons. Classification (NCBI taxonomy): domain Eukaryota; kingdom Metazoa; phylum Arthropoda; class Insecta; order Orthoptera; family Acrididae; genus Schistocerca; species Schistocerca piceifrons. The sequence continues at coordinate 102,442 of NW_025727890.1, forward strand.
GATGAAATACAAAAATTGCATCGGAATTAAATATAAAACGCACAATGCCGACAAATGTACAATAAACTGACTCTTCTTACTGTCTATGCTTTGAACCATTCCTGTGACACTAGTTATAGATTCCGATGCTTCACTTCTGGTTTACTGTTTCCCTCTGACCTTCTTATTGACGATGAAACACAGAAATTGCGTCGGAATTACATGCAAAAGGCACAATGTCGACTTAAGTACATGAAAATTGACTCTTCTTACTCTCTATGCTTTGAATCATTCCTGTGACACTAGTTATAGTTTCCGATGCTTCACTTCAGGTTTACTGTATCCTTCTGAAGTTCTTATTGACGATGGAACACAGAAATTGCATCGGAATTAAATACAATAGGCACAATGCCGACTTAAGTACAAGAAAACTGACTCTTCTTACCGTGTAAGTTTTGAACCATTCCTGTGACACTAGTTATAGATTCCGATGCTTCACTTCAGGTTTACTGTATCGCTCTGACCTTCTTATTGACGATGAAACAAAGAAATTACATCGGAATTAAATATAAAAGGCACAATGCCGATTTAAGTACAAGAAAACTGACTCTTCTTACTGTCTATGTTTTGAACCATTACTGTGATACTAGTTATGGATTACGATGCTTCACTTCAGGTTCACTGTATCCCTCTGACCTTCTTTTTGACGATGAAACACAGAAATTGCATCGGAATTAAATACAAAAGGCACAATTCCGACTTAAGTACAAGAAAACTGACTCTTCTTACTGTCTATGTTTTGAACCGTTCCTGTGACACTAGTTATAGATTCCGATGCCTCACTTCAGGGTTACTGTATCCCTCTGACCTTCTTATTGACGATGAAACATAGAAATTGCATCGGAATTAAATACAAAAATCACAATGCCGACTTAAGTACAAGAAAACTGACTCTTCTTACTGTCTATGCTTTGAACCATTCCTGTGACACTAGTTATAGATTCCGATGCTTCACTTCAGGTTCACTGTATCCCTCTGACCTTCTTATTGACGATGAAACACCGAAATTGCATCGGAATTAAATACAAAACGCACAATGCCGACTTAAGTACAATTAAACTCACTCTTCTTACTGTCTATGTTTTGAACCATTCATGTGACACTCGTTATAGATTCCGATGCTTTACTTCAGGTTTACTGTATCCCTCTGACCTTCTTATTGACGATGAAACACAGAAATTGCTTCGGAATTAAATACAAAAGGCACAATGCCGACTTAAGTACAAGATAAGTGACTCTTCTTACTGTCAATGTTTTGAACCATTCCTGTGACACTAGTTATAGATTCCGATGCTTCACTTCTGGTTTACTTTATCCCTCCGACCTTCTTATAGACGATGAAACAGAGAAATTGCATCGGAATTAAATAGAAAAGGCACATTGCCGACTTAAGTACAAGAAAACTGACTCTTCTTACTGTCTATGTTTTGAACCATTCCTGTGACACTAGTTATAGATTCCGATGCTTCACTTCAGGTTTACTGTATCCCTCTGACCTTCTTATTGATGATGAAACACTGAAATTGCATCGGAATTAAATACAAAATGCACAATGCCGACTTAAGTACAAGAAAACTGACTCTTCTTACTGTCTATGTTTTGAACCATTCCTGTGACACTTGTTATAGATTCCGATGCTTCACTTCAGGTTTACTGTATGCCTCTGACCTTCTTATTGACGACGAAACACAGAAATTGCATCGGAATTAAATACACACACACAATGCCGATTTAGGTACAAGCAAACTGACTCTTCTTACTGTCTATGTTTGAACCATTCCTCTGACACTAGTTATAGATTCTGATGCTTCACTTCAGGTTTACTGTATCCCTCTGACCTCCTTATTGACGATGAAACACAGAAATTGCATTGGAGTTAAATACAAAAGGCACAATGCCGACCTAAGTACAAGAAAACTGACTCTTATTACTGTCTATGTTTTGAACCATTCATGTGACACTCGTTATAGATTCCGATGCTTTACTTCAGGTTTACTGTATCCCTCTGACCTTCTTACTGACGATGAAACACAGAAATTGCTTCAGAATTAAATACAAAAGCACAATGCCGACTTAAGTACAAGATAACTGACACTTCTTACTGTCTATGCTTTGAACCATTCCTGTGACACTAGTTATAGATTCCGATGCTTCACTTCAGGTTTACTGTATCCCTCTGACCTTCTTATTGACGATGAAACACAGAAATTGCGTCGGAATTAAATACAAAAGGCACAATGTCGACTTAAGTACAAGAAAACTGACTCTTCTTACTGTCTATGTTTTGAACCATTTTTGTGACACTAGTTATGGATTCCGATGCTTCACTTCAGGTTTACTGTATCCCTCTGACCTTCTTATTGACGATGAAACACAGATATTGCATCGGAATTAAACACAAAACGCACAATGCCGACTTAAGTACAAGAAAATTGACTCTTCTTACTCTCGATGCTTTGAATCATTTCTGTGACACTAGTTATAGTTTCCGATGCTTCACTTCAAGTTTACTGTATCCTTCTGAAGTTCATATTGACGATGAAACACAGAAATTGCATCGGAATTAAATACAATAGGCACAATGCCGACTTAAGTACAAGAAAACTGACTCTTCTTACTGTGTAAGTTTTGAACCATTACTGTGATACTAGTTATGGATTCCGATGCTTCACTTCAGGTTCACTGTATCCCTCTGACCTTCTTTTTGACGATGAAACACAGAAATTGCATCGGAATTAAATACAAAAGGCACAATTCCGACTTACGTACAAGAAAACTGACTCTTCTTACTGTCTATGTTTTGAACCATTCCTGTGACACTAGTTATAGATTCCGATGCTTCACTTCAGGGTTACTGTATCCCTCTGACCTTCTTATTGACGATGAAACACAGAAATTGCATCGGAATTAAATACAAAAGGCACAATGCCGACTTAAGTACAAGAAAACTGACTCTTCTTACTGTCTATGCTTTGAACCATTCCTGTGACACTAGTTATAGATTCCGATGCTTCACTTCAGGTTCACTGTATCCCTCTGACATTCTTATTGACGATGAAACACCGAAATTGCATCGGAATTAAATACAAAACGCACAATGCCGACTTAAGTACAATAAAACTCACTCTTCTTACTGTCTACGTTTTGAACCATTCCTGTGACACTAGTTATAGATTCCGATGCTTCACTTCAGGTTCACTGTACCCCTCTGACCTTCTTATTGACGATGAAACATCGAAATTGCATCGGAATTAAATACAAAACGCACAATGCCGACTAAAGTACAATAAAACTCACTCTTCTTACTGTCTACGTTTTGAACCAATCCTGTGACACTAGTTATAGATTCCGATGCTTTACTTCAGGTTTACTGTATCCCTCTGACCTTCTTACTGACGATGAAACACAGAAATACCTTCGGTATTAAATACAAAAGGCACAATGCCGACTTAAGTACAAGATAACTGACACTGCTTACTGTCTGTGATTTGAACCATTTCTGTGACACTAGTTATAGATTCCGATGCTTCACTTCAGGTTTACTGTGTCCCTCTGAACTTCTTATTGACGATGAAACACAAAAATTGCATCAGAATTAAATATAAAACGCACAATGCCGACTTAAGTACAAGAAAACTGACTCTTCTTACTGTCTATGTTTTGAACTATTCCTGTGACACTAGTTATAGATTCCGATGCTTCACTTCAGGTTTACTGTATCCCTCTGACCTTCTTATTGACGATGAAACACAGAAATTGCTTCGGAATTAAATACAAAAGGCACAATGCCGACTTAAGTACAAGATAACTGACTCTTCTTACTGTCAATGCTTTGAACCATTCCTGTGACACTAGTTATAGATTCCGATGCTTCACTTCAGGTTTACTGTATCCCTCCGACCTTCTTATAGACGATGAAACATAGAAATTGCATCGGAATAAACTAGTAAAGGCACAATGCCGATTTAAGTACAAGAAAACTGACTCTTCTTACTGCCTATGTTTTGAACCATTCCTGTGGCACTAGTAATAGATTCCGATGGTTCACTTCAGGTTTACTGTATCCCTCTGACCTTCTTATTGATGATGAAACACTGAAATTGCATCGGAATTAAATACAAAATGCACAATGCCGACTTAAGTACAAGAAAACTGACTCTTCTTACTGTCTATGTTTTGAACCATACCTGTGACACTTGTTATAGATTCCGATGCTTCACTTCAGGTTTACTGTATGCCTCTAACCTTCTTATTGACGATGAAACACAGAAATTGCATCGGAATTAAATACAAACGTCACAATGCCGACTTAAGTACAAGAAAACTGACTCTTCTTACTGTCTATGTTTTGTACCATTCCTGTGACACTAGTTATAGATTCTGATGCTTCACTTCAGGTTTACTGTATCCCTCTGACCTCCTTATTGACGATGAAACACAGAAATTGCATCGGAATTACATACAAAACGCACAATGCCGACCTAAGTACAAGAAAACTGACTCTTCTTACTGTCTATGTTTTGAACAATTCATGTGACACTCGTTATAGATTCCGATGCTTTACTTAAGGTTTACTGTATCCCTCTGTCCTTCTTACTGACGATGAAACACAGAAATTGCTTCGGAATTAAATACAAAAGGCACAATGCCGACTTCAGTACAAGATAACGGACACTTCTTAATGTCTATGATTTGAACCATTCCTGTGACACCAGTTATAGATTCCGATGCTTCACTTCAGGTTTACTGTTTCCCTCTGACCTTCTTATTGAGGATGAAATACAAAAATTGCATCGGAATTAAATATAAAACGCACAATGCCGACAAATGTACAATAAACTGACTCTTCTTACTGTCTATGCTTTGAACCATTCCTGTGACACTAGTTATAGATTCCGATGCTTCACTTCTGGTTTACTGTTTCCCTCTGACCTTCTTATTGACGATAAAACACAGAAATTGCGTCGGAATTACATGCAAAAGGCACAATGTCGACTTAAGTACATGAAAACTGACTCTTCTTACTGTCTATGTTTTGAACCATTCCTGTGACACTAGTTATGGATTCCGATGCTTCACTTCAGGTTTACTGTATCCCTCTGACCTTCTTATTGACGATGAAACACAGATATTGCATCGGAATTAAACACAAAACGCACAATGCCGACTTAAGTACAAGAAAATTGACTCTTCTTACTCTCTATGCTTTGAATCATTCCTGTGACACTAGTTATAGTTTCCGATGCTTCACTTCAGGTTTACTGTATCCTTCTGAAGTTCTTATTGACGATGGAACACAGAAATTGCATCGGAATTAAATACATTAGGCACAATGCCGACTTAAGTACAAGAAAACTGACTCTTCTTACCGTGTAAGTTTTGAACCATTCCTGTGACACTAGTTATAGATTCCGATGCTTCACTTCAGGTTTACTGTATCGCTCTGACCTTCTTATTGACGATGAAACAAAGAAATTACATCGGAATTAAATATAAAAGGCACTATGCCGATTTAAGTACAAGAAAACTGACTCTTCTTACTGTCTATGTTTTGAACCATTCATGTGACACTCGTTATAGATTCCGATGCTTTACTTCAGGTTTACTGTATCCCTCTGACCTTCTTATTGACGATGAAACACAGAAATTGCTTCGGAATTAAATACAAAAGGCACAATGCCGACTTAAGTACAAGATAACTGACTCTTCTTACTGTCAATGTTTTGAACCATTCCTGTGACACTAGTTATAGATTCCGATGCTTCACTTCTGGTTTACTTTATCCCTCCGACCTTCTTATAGACGATGAAACAGAGAAATTGCATCGGAATTAAATAGAAAAGGCACATTGCCGACTTAAGTACAAGAAAACTGACTCTTCTTACTGTCTATGTTTTGAACCATTCCTGTGACACTAGTTATAGATTCCGATGCTTCACTTCAGGTTTACTGTATCCCTCTGACCTTCTTATTGATGATGAAACACTGAAATTGCATCGGAATTAAATACAAAATGCACAATGCCGACTTAAGTACAAGAAAACTGACTCTTCTTACTGTCTATGTTTTGAACCATTCCTGTGACACTTGTTATAGATTCCGATGCTTCACTTCAGGTTTACTGTATGCCTCTGACCTTCTTATTGACGACGAAACACAGAAATTGCATCGGAATTAAATACACACACACAATGCCGATTTAGGTACAAGCAAACTGACTCTTCTTACTGTCTATGTTTGAACCATTCCTCTGACACTAGTTATAGATTCTGATGCTTCACTTCAGGTTTACTGTATCCCTCTGACCTCCTTATTGACGATGAAACACAGAAATTGCATTGGAGTTAAATACAAAAGGCACAATGCCGACCTAAGTACAAGAAAACTGACTCTTATTACTGTCTATGTTTTGAACCATTCATGTGACACTCGTTATAGATTCCGATGCTTTACTTCAGGTTTACTGTATCCCTCTGACCTTCTTACTGACGATGAAACACAGAAATTGCTTCAGAATTAAATACAAAAGCACAATGCCGACTTAAGTACAAGATAACTGACACTTCTTACTGTCTATGCTTTGAACCATTCCTGTGACACTAGTTATAGATTCCGATGCTTCACTTCAGGTTTACTGTATCCCTCTGACCTTCTTATTGACGATGAAACACAGAAATTGCGTCGGAATTAAATACAAAAGGCACAATGTCGACTTAAGTACAAGAAAACTAACTCTTCTTACTGTCTATGTTTTGAACCATTTTTGTGACACTAGTTATGGATTCCGATGCTTCACTTCAGGTTTACTGTATCCCTCTGACCTTCTTATTGACGATGAAACACAGATATTGCATCGGAATTAAACACAAAACGCACAATGCCGACTTAAGTACAAGAAAATTGACTCTTCTTACTCTCGATGCTTTGAATCATTTCTGTGACACTAGTTATAGTTTCCGATGCTTCACTTCAAGTTTACTGTATCCTTCTGAAGTTCATATTGACGATGAAACACAGAAATTGCGTCGGAATTAAATACAAAAGGCACAATGCCGACTTCAGTACAAGATAACGGACACTTCTTAATGTCTATGATTTGAACCATTCCTGTGACACCAGTTATAGATTCCGATGCTTCACTTCAGGTTTACTGTTTCCCTCTGACCTTCTTATTGAGGATGAAATACAAAAATTGCATCGGAATTAAATATAAAACGCACAATGCCGACAAATGTACAATAAACTGACTCTTCTTACTGTCTATGCTTTGAACCATTCCTGTGACACTAGTTATAGATTCCGATGCTTCACTTCTGGTTTACTGTTTCCCTCTGACCTTCTTATTGACGATGAAACACAGAAATTGCGTCGGAATTAAATGCAAAAGGCACAATGTCGACTTAAGTACAAGAAAACTGACTCTTCTTACTGTGTAAGTTTTGAACCATTACTGTGATACTAGTTATGGATTCCGATGCTTCACTTCAGGTTCACTGTATCGCTCTGACCTTCTTATTGACGATGAAACACAGAAATTGCGTCGGAATTAAATACAAAAGGCACAATGCCGACTTCAGTACAAGATAACGGACACTTCTTAATGTCTATGATTTGAACCATTCCTGTGACACCAGTTATAGATTCCGATGCTTCACTTCAGGTTTACTGTTTCCCTCTGACCTTCTTATTGAGGATGAAATACAAAAATTGCATCGGAATTAAATATAAAACGCACAATGCCGACAAATGTACAATAAACTGACTCTTCTTACTGTCTATGCTTTGAACCATTCCTGTGACACTAGTTATAGATTCCGATGCTTCACTTCTGGTTTACTGTTTCCCTCTGACCTTCTTATTGACGATGAAACACAGAAATTGCGTCGGAATTAAATGCAAAAGGCACAATGTCGACTTAAGTACAAGAAAACTGACTCTTCTTACTGTCTATGTTTTGAACCATTCCTGTGACACTAGTTATGGATTCCGATGCTTCACTTCAGGTTTACTGTATCCCTCTGACCTTCTTATTGACGATGAAACGCAGATATTGCATCGGAATTAAACACAAAACGCACAATGCCGACTTAAGTACAAGAAAATTGACTCTTCTTACTCTCTATGCTTTGAACCATTCCTAAGACACTAGTTATAGATTCCGATGCTTCACTTCAGGTTTACTGTATCCCTCTGACCTTCTTATTGACGATGAAACACAGAAATTGCGTCGGAATTAAATACAATAGGCACAATGCCGACTTAAGTACAAGAAAACTGACTCTTCTTACTGTGTAAGTTTTGAACCATTCCTGTGACACTAGTTGTAGATTCCTATGCTTCACTTCAGGTTTACTGTATCGCTCTGACCTTCTTATTGACGATGAAACAAAGAAATTACATCGGAATTAAATATAAAAGGCACAATGCCGATTTAAGTACAAGAAAACTGACTCTTCTTACTGTCTATGATTTGAACCATTACTGTGATACTAGTTATGGATTCCGATGCTTCACTTCAGGTTCACTGTATCCCTCTGACCTTCTTTTTGACGATGAAACACAGAAATTGCATCGGAATTAAATACAAAAGGCACAATTCCGACTTACGTACAAGAAAACTGACTCTTCTTACTGTCTATGTTTTGAACCATTCCTGTGACACTAGTTATAGATTCCGATGCTTCACTTCAGGGTTACTGTATCCCTCTGACCTTCTTATTGACGATGAAACACAGAAATTGCATCGGAATTAAATACAAAAGGCACAATGCCGACTTAAGTACAAGAAAACTGACTCTTCTTACTGTCTATGCTTTGAACCATTCCTGTGACACTAGTTATAGATTCCGATGCTTCACTTCAGGTTCACTGTATCCCTCTGACATTCTTATTGACGATGAAACACCGAAATTGCATCGGAATTAAATACAAAACGCACAATGCCGACTTAAGTACAATAAAACTCACTCTTCTTACTGTCAACATTTTGAACCATTCCTGTGACACTAGTTATAGATTCCGATGCTTCACTTCAGGTTCACTGTATCCCTCTGACCTTCTTATTGACGATGAAACATCGAAATTGCATCGGAATTAAATACAAAGGGCACAATGCCGACTTAAGTACAAGAAAACTGACTCTTTTTACTGTCTATGCTTTGAACCATTCCTGTGACACTAGTTGTAGATTCCGATGCTTCACTTCAGGTTCACTGTATCCCTCTGACATTCTTATTGACGATGAAACACCGAAATTGCATCGGAATTAAATACAAAACGCACAATGCCGACTTAAGTACAATAAAACTCACTCTTCTTACTGTCTATGTTTTGAACCATTCCTGTGACACTAGTTATAGATTCCGATGCTTTACTTCAGGTTTACTGTATCCCTCTGACCTTCTTACTGACGATGAAACACAGAAATACCTTCGGTATTAAATACAAAAGGCACAATGCCGACTTAAGTACAAGATAACTGACACTTCTTACTGTCTGTGATTTGAACCATTTCTGTGACACTAGTTATAGATTCCGATGCTTCACTTCAGGTTTACTGTGTCCCTCTGAACTTCTTATTGACGATGAAACACATAATTGCATCAGAATTAAATATAAAACGCACAATGCCGACTTAAGTACAAGAAAACTGACTCTTCTTACTGTCTATGTTTTGAACTATTCCTGTGACACTAGTTATAGATTCCGATGCTTCACTTCAGGTTTACTGTATCCCTCTGACCTTCTTATTGACGATGAAACACAGAAATTGCGTCGGAATTAAATACAAAAGGCACAATGCCGACTTAAGTACTAGATAACTGACTCTTCTTACTGTCAATGCTTTGAACCATTCCTGTGACACTAGTTATAGATTCCGATGCTTCACTTCAGGTTTACTGTATCCCTCCGACCTTCTTATAGACGATGAAACATAGAAATTGCATCGGAATTAAATAGAAAAGGCACAATGCCGATTTAAGTACAAGAAAACTGACTCTTCTTACTGCCTATGTTTTGAACCATTCCTGTGGCACTAGTAATAGATTCCGATGGTTCACTTCAGGTTTACTGTATCCCTCTGACCTTCTTATTGATGATGAAACACTGAAATTGCATCGGAATTAAATACAAAATGCACAATGCCGACTTAAGTACAAGAAAACTGACTCTTCTTACTGTCTATGTTTTGAACCATACCTGTGACACTTGTTATAGATTCCGATGCTTCACTTCAGGTTTACTGTATGCCTCTGACCTTCTTATTGACGATGAAACACAGAAATTGCATCGGAATTTAATACAAACGTCACAATGCCGACTTAAGTACAAGAAAACTGACTCTTCTTACTGTCTATGTTTTGTACCATTCCTGTGACACTAGTTATAGATTCTGATGCTTCACTTCAGGTTTACTGTATCCCTCTGACCTCCTTATTGACGATGAAACACAGAAATTGCATCGGAATTACATACAAAACGCACAATGCCGACCTAAGTACAAGAAAACTGACTCTTCTTACTGTCTATGTTTTGAACCATTCATGTGACACTCGTTATAGATTCCGATGCTTTACTTAAGGTTTACTGTATCCCTCTGACCTTCTTACTGACGATGAAACACAGAAATTGCTTCGGAATTAAATACAAAAGGCACAATGCCGACTTCAGTACAAGATAACGGACACTTCTTAATGCCTATGATTTGAACCATTCCTGTGACACCAGTTATAGATTCCGATGCTTCACTTCAGGTTTACTGTTTCCCTCTGACCTTCTTATTGAGGATGAAATACAAAAATTGCATCGGAATTAAATATAAAACGCACAATGCCGACAAATGTACAATAAACTGACTCTTCTTACTGTCTATGCTTTGAACCATTCCTGTGACACTAGTTATAGATTCCGATGCTTCACTTCTGGTTTACTGTTTCCCTCTGACCTTCTTATTGACGATGAAACACAGAAATTGCGTCGGAATTAAATGCAAAAGGCACAATGTCGACTTAAGTACAAGAAAACTGACTCTTCTTACTGTCTATGTTTTGAACCATTCCTGTGACACTAGTTATGGATTCCGATGCTTCACTTCAGGTTTACTGTATCCCTCTGACCTTCTTATTGACGATGAAACGCAGATGTTGCATCGGAATTAAACACAAAACGCACAATGCCGACTTAAGTACAAGAAAATTGACTCTTCTTACTCTCTATGCTTTGAATCATTCCTGTGACACTAGTTATAGTTTCCGATGCTTCACTTCAGGTTTACTGTATCCTTCTGAAGTTCTTATTGACGATGGAACACAGAAATTGCATCGGAATTAAATACAATAGGCACAATGCCGACTTAAGTACAAGAAAACTGACTCTTCTTACCGTGTAAGTTTTGAACCATTCCTGTGACACAAGTTATAGATTCCGATGCTTCACTTCAGGTTTACTGTATCGCTCTGACCTTCTTATTGACGATGAAACAAAGAAATTACATCGGAATTAAATATAAAAGGCACAATGCCGATTTAAATACAAGAAAACTGACTCTTCTTACTGTCTATGTTTTGAACCATTACTGTGATACTAGTTATGGATTCCGATGCTTCACTTCAGGTTCACTGTATCCCTCTGACCTTCTTTTTGACGATGAAACACAGAAATTGCATCGGAATTAAATACAAAAATCACAATGCCGACTTAAGTACAAGAAAACTGACTCTTCTTACTGTCTATGCTTTGAACCATTCCTGTGACACTAGTTATAGATTCCGATGCTTCACTTCAGGTTCACTGTATCCCTCTGACCTTCTTATTGACGATGAAACACCGAAATTGCATCGGAATTAAATACAAAACGCACAATGCCGACTTAAGTACAATAAAACTCACTCTTCTTACTGTCTATGTTTTGAACCATTCATGTGACACTCGTTATAGATTCCGATGCTTTACTTCAGGTTTACTGTATCCCTCTGACCTTCTTATTGACGATGAAACACAGAAATTGCTTCGGAATTAAATACAAAAGGTACAATGCCGACTTAAGTACAAGATAACTGACTCTTCTTACTGTCAATGTTTTGAATCAATCCTGTGACACTAGTTATAGATTCCGATGCTTCACTTCAGGTTTACTTTATCCCTCCGACCTTCTTATAGACGATGAAACATAGAAATTGCATCGGAATTAAATAGAAAAGGCACATTGCCGACTTAAGTACAAGAAAACTGACTCTTCTTACTGTCTATGTTTTGAACCATTCCTGTGACACTAGTTATAGATTCCGATGCTTCACTTCAGGTTTACTGTATCCCTCTGACCTTCTTATTGATGATGAAACACTGAAATTGCATCGGAATTAAATACAAAATGCACAATGCCGACTTAAGTACAAGAAAACTGACTCTTCTTACTGTCTATGTTTTGAACCATTCCTGTGACACTTGTTGTAGATTCCGATGCTTCACTTCAGGTTTACTGTATGCCTCTGACCTTCTTATTGACGACGAAACACAGAAATTGCATCGGAATTAAATACAAACATCACAATGCCGACTTAGGTACAAGAAAACTGACTCTTCTTACTGTCTATGTTTGAACCATTCCTCTGACACTTGTTATAGATTCTGCTGCTTCACTTCAGGTTTACTGTATCCCTCTGACCTCCTTATTGACGATGAAACACAGAAATTGCATTGGAATTAAATACAAAAGGCACAATGCCGACCTAAGTACAAGATAACTGACTCTTCTTACTGTCTATGTTTTGAACCATTCATGTGACACTCGTTATCGATTCCGATGCTTTACTTCAGGTTTACTGTATCCCTCTGACCTTCTTACTGACGATGAAACACAGAAATTGCTTCGGAATTAAATACAAAAGGCACAATGCCGACTTAAGTACAATAAAACTCACTCATCTTACTGTCTATGTTTTGAACCATTCATGTGACACTCGATATAGATTCCGATGCTTTACTTCAGGTTTACTGTATCCCTCTGACCTTCTTATTGACGATGAAACACAGAAATTGCTTCGGAATTAAATACAAAAGGCACAATGCCGACTTAAGTACAAGATAACTGACTCTTCTTACTGTCAATGTTTTGAACCATTCCTGTGACACTAGTTATAGATTCCGATGCTTCACTTCAGGTTTACTGTATCCCTCCGACCTTCTTATAGACGATGAAACATAGAAATTGCATCGGAATTAAATAGAAAAGGCACATTGCCGACTTAAGTACAAGAAAACTGACTCTTCTTACTGTCTATGTTTTGAACCATTCCTGTGACACTAGTTATAGATTCCGATGCTTCACTTCAGGTTTACTGTATCCCTCTGACCTTCTTATTGATGATGAAACACTGAAGTTGCATCGGAATTAAATACAAAATGCACAATGCCGACTTAGGTACAAGAAAACTGACTCATCTTACTGTCTATGTTTTGAACCATTCCTGTGACACTAGTTATAGATTTTGATGCTTCACTTCAGGTTTACTGTATCCCTCTGACCTCCTTATTGACGATGAAACACAGAAATTGCATTGGAGTTAAATACAAAAGGCACAATGCCGACCTAAGTACAATAAAACTCACTCTTCTTACTGTCTATGTTTTGAACCATTCCTGTGACACTAGTTATAGATTCCGATGCTTCACTTCAGGTTCACTGTATCCCTCTGACATTCTTATTGACGATGAAACATCGAAATTGCATCGGAATTAAATACAAAGGGCACAATGCCGACTTAAGTACAAGAAAACTGACTCTTCTTACTGTCTATGATTTGAACCATTCATGTGACACTCCTTATAGATTCCGATGCTTTACTTCAGTTTTACTGTATCCCTCTGACCTTCTTATTGACGATGAAACAAAGAAATTGCTTCGGAATTAAATACAAAAGACACAATGAAGACTTAAGTACAAGATATCTGACTCTTCTTACTGTCAATGTTTTGAACCATTCCTGTGACACTAGTTATAGATTCCGATGCTTCACTTCAGGTTTACTGTATCCCTCCGACCTACTTATAGACGATGAAACATAGAAATTGCATAGGAATTATATAGAAAAGACTCAATGCCGACTTAAGTACAACAAAACTGACTCTTCTTACTGTCTATGTTTTGAACCATTCCTGTGACACTAGTTATGGATTCCGATGCTTCACTTCAGGTTTACTGTATCCCTCTGTCCTTCGTATTGATGATGAAACACTGAAATTGCATCGGAATTAAATACAAAATGCACAATGCCCACTTAAGTACAAGAAAACTGACTCTTCTTACTGTCTATGTTTTGAACCATTCCTGTGACACTTGTTATAGATTCCGATGCTTCACTTCAGGTTTACTGTATGCCTCTGACCTTCTTATTGACGATGAAACACAGAAATAGCATCGGAATTAAATACAAACATCACAATGCCGACTGAAGTACAAGAAAACTGACTCTTCTGACTGTCTATGTTTTGAACCATTCATGTGACACCCAATATAGATTCCGATGCTTTACTTCAGGTTTACTGTATCCCTCTGACCTTCTTACTGACGATGAAACACAGAAATACCTTCGGTATTAAATACAAAAGGCACAATGCCGACTTAAGTACAAGATAACTGACACTTCTTACTGTCTGTGATTTGAACCATTTCTGTGACACTAGTTATAGATTCCGATGCTTCACTTCAGGTTTACTGTGTCCCTCTGAACTTCTTATTGACGATGAAACACAAAAATTGCATCAGAATTAAATATAAAACGCACAATGCCTACTTAAGTACAAGAAAACTGACTCTTCTTACTGTCTATGTTTTGAACTATTCCTGTGACACTAGTTATAGATTCCGATGCTTCACTTCAGGTTTACTGTATCCCTCTGACCTTCTTATTGACGATGAAACACAGAAATTGCGTCGGAATTAAAAACAAAAGGCACAATGCCGACTTAAGTACAAGATAACTGACTCTTCTTACTGTCTATGTTTTGAACCATTACTGTGATACTAGTTATGGATTCCCATGCTTCACTTCAGGTTCACTGTATCCCTCTGACCTTCTTTTTGACGATGAAACACAGAAATTGCATCGGAATTAAATACAAAAGGCACAATTCCGACTTAAGTACAAGAAAACTGACTCTTCTTACTGTCTATGTTTTGAACCATTCCTGTGACACTAGTTATAGATTCCGATGCTTCACTTCAGGGTTACTGTATCCCTCTGACCTTCTTATTGACGATGAAACGCAGAAATTGCATCGGAATTAAATACAAAAGGCACAATGCCGACTTAAGTACAAGAAAACTGACTCTTCTTACTGTCTATGCTTTGAACCATTCCTGTGACACTAGTTATAGATTCCGATGCTTCATTTCAGGTTCACTGTATCCCTCTGACATTCTTATTGACGATCAAACACCGAAATTGCATCGGAATTAAATACAAAACGCACAATGCCGACTTAAGTACAATAAAACTCACTCTTCTTACTGTCTATGTTTTGAACCATTCCTGTGATACGAGTTATAGATTCCGATGCTTCACTTCAGGTTCACTGTATCCCTCTGACCTTCTTATTGACGATGAAACATCGAAATTGTATCGGAATTAAATACAAAGTGCACAATGCCGACTTAAGTACAAGAAAACTGACTCTTCTTACTGTCTATGTTTTGAACCATTCATGTGACACTCGTTATAGATTCCGATGCTTTACTTCAGTTTTACTGTATCCCTCTGACCTTCTTATTGACGATGAAACAAAGAAATTGCTTCGGAATTAAATACAAAAGACACAATGCCGACTTAAGTACAAGATAACTGACTCTTCTTACTGTCAATGTTTTGAACCATACCTGTGACACTTGTTATAGATTCCGATGCTTCACTTCAGGTTTACTGTATGCCTCTGACCTTCTTATTGACGATGAAACACAGAAATAGCATCGGAATTAAATACAAACATCACAATGCCGACTTAAGTACAAGGAAACTGACTCTTCTGACTGTCTATGTTTTGAACCATTCCTGTGACACTTGTTATAGATTCCGATGCTTCACTTCAGGTTTACTGTATGCCTCTGACCTTCTTATTGACGATGAAACACAGAAATAGCATCGGAATTAAATACAAACATCACAATGCCGACTTAAGTACAAGAAAACTGACTCTTCTGACTGTCTATGTTTTGAACCATTCATGTGACACCCAATATAGATTCCGATGCTTTACTTCAGGTTTACTGTATCCCGCTGACCTTCTTACTGACGATGAAACACAGAAATACCTTCGGTATTAAATACAAAAGGCACAATGCCGATTTAAGTACAAGAAAACTAACTCTTCTTACTGTCTATGTTTTGAATTATTACTGTGATACTAGTTATGGATTCCGATGCTTCACTTCAGGTTCACTGTATCCCTCTGACCTTCTTTTTGACGATGAAACACAGAAATTGCATCGGAATTAAATACAAAAGGCACAATTCCGACTTAAGTACAAGAAAACTGACTCTTCTTACTGTCTATGTTTTGAACCATTCCTGTGACACTAGTTATAGATTCCGATGCTTCACTTCAGGGTTACTGTATCCTCTGACCTTCTTATTGACGATGAAACACAGAAATTGCATCGGAATTAAATACAAAAGGCACAATGCCGACTTAAGTACAAGAAAACTGACTCTTCTTACTGTCTATGATTTGAACCATTCCTGTGACACTAGTTATAGATTCCGATGCTTCATTTCAGGTTCACTGTATCCCTCTGACATTCTTATTGACGATCAAACACCGAAATTGCATCGGAATTAAATACAAAACGCACAATGCCGACTTAAGTACAAGAAAACTGACTCTTCTTACTGTCTATGTTTTGAACCATTCATGTGACACTCGTTATAGAGTCCGATGCTTTACTTCAGTTTTACTGTATCCCTCTGACCTTCTTATTGATGATGAAACACTGAAATTGCATCGGAAATAATTACAAAATGCACAATGCCGACTTAAGTACAAGAAAACTGACTCTTCTTACTGTCTATGTTTTGAACCATACCTGTGACACTTGTTATAGATTCCGATGCTTCACTTCAGGTTTACTGTATGCCTCTGACCTTCGTATTGACGATGAAACACAGAAATTGCATCGGAAGTAAATACAAACGTCACAATGCCGACTTAAGTACAAGAAAACTGACTCTTCTTACTGTCTATGTTTTGTACCATTCCTGTGACACTAGTTATAGATTCTGATGCTTCACTTCAGGTTTACTGTATCCCTCTGACCTCCTTATTGACGATGAAACACAGAAATTGCATCGGAATTACATACAAAACGCACAATGCCGACCTAAGTACAAGAAAACTGACTCTTCTTACTGTCGATGTTTTGAACCATTCATGTGACACTCGTTATAGATTCCGATGCTTTACTTAAGGTTTACTGTATCCCTCTGACCTTCTTACTGACGATGAAACACAGAAATTGCTTCGGAATTAAATACAAAAGGCACAATGCCGACTTCAGTACAAGATAACGGACACTTCTTAAAGTCTATGATTTGAACCATTCCTGTGACACCAGTTATAGATTCCGATGCTTCACTTCAGGTTTACTGTTTCCCTCTGACCTTCTTATTGACGATGAAATACAAAAATTGCATCGGAATTAAATATAAAACGCACAATGCCGACTAATGTACAAGAAAACTGACTCTTCTTACTGTCTATGCTTTGAACCATTCCTGTGACACTAGTTATAGATTCCGATGCTTCACTTCAGGTTTACTGTTTCCCTCTGACCTTCTTATTGACGATGAAACACAGAAATTGCGTCGGAATTAAATGCAAAAGGCACAATGTCGACTTAAGTACAAGAAAACTGACTCTTCTTACTGTCTATGTTTTGAACCATTCCTGTGACACTAGTTATGTATTCCGATGCTTCACTTCAGGTTTACTGTATCCCTCTGACCTTCTTATTGACGATGAAACACAGATATTGCATCGGAATTAAACACAAAACGCACAATGCCGACTTAAGTACAAGAAAATTGACTCTTCTTACTCTCTATGCTTTGAATCATTCCTGTGACACTAGTTATAGTTTCCGATGCTTCACTTCAGGTTTACTGTATCCTTCTGAAGTTCTTATTGACGATGGAACACAGAAATTGCATCGGAATTAAATACAATAGGCACAATGCCGACATAAGTACAAGAAAACTGACTCTTCTTACCGTGTAAGTTTTGAACCATTCCTGTGACACTAGTTATAGATTCCGATGCTTCACTTCAGGTTTACTGTATCGCTCTGACCTTCTTATTGACGATGAAACAAAGAAATTACATCGGAATTAAATATAAAAGGCACAATGCCGATTTAAGTACAAGAAAACTGACTCTTCTTACTGTCTATGATTTGAACCATTCCTGTGACACTTGTTATAGATTCCGATGCTTCACTTCTGGTTTACTGATTGCCTCTGACCTTCTTATTGACGATGAAACACAGAAATAGCATCGGAATTAAATACAAACATCACAATGCCGACTTAAGTACAAGAAAACTGACTCTTCTGACTGTCTATGTTTTGAACCATTCATGTGACACCCAATATAAATTCCGATGCTTTACTTCAGGTTTACTGTATCCCTCTGACCTTCTTACTGACGATGAAACACAGAAATACCTTCGGTATTAAATACAAAAGGCACAATGCCGACTTAAGTACAAGATAACTGACACTTCTTACTGTCTGTGATTTGAACCATTTCTGTGACACTAGTTATAGATTCCGATGCTTCACTTCAGGTTTACTGTGTCCCTCTGAACTTCTTATTGACGATGAAACACAAAAATTGCATCAGAATTAAATATAAAACGCACAATGCCGACTTAAGTACAAGAAAACTGACTCTTCTCACTGTCTATGTTTTGAACTATTCCTGTGACACTAGTTATAGATTCCGATGCTTCACTTCAGGTTTACTGTATCCCTCTGACCTTCTTATTGACGATGAAACACAGAAATTGCGTCGGAATTAAATACAAAAGGCACAATGCCGACTTAAGTACAAGATAACTGACTCTTCTTACTGTCAATGCTTTGAACCATTCCTGTGACACTAGTTATAGATTCCGATGCTTCACTTCAGGTTTACTGTATCCCTCCGACCTTCTTATAGACGATGAAACATAGAAATTGCATCGGAATTAAATAGAAAAGGCACAATGCCGACTTAAGTAGAAGAAAACTGACTCTTTTTACTGCCTATGTTTTGAACCATTCCTGTGGCACTAGTAATAGATTCCGATGGTTCACTTCAGGTTTCTGTATCCCTCTGACCTTCTTATTGATGATGAAACACTGAAATTGCATCGGAAATAATTACAAAATGCACAATGCCGACTTAAGTACAAAAAAACTGACTCTTCTTACTGTCTATGTTTTGAACCATACCTGTGGCACTTGTTATAGATTCCGATGCTTCACTTCAGGTTTACTGTATGCCTCTGACCTTCTTATTGACGATGAAACACAGAAATTGCATCGGAATTAAATACAAACGTCACAATGCCGACTTAAGTACAAGAAAACTGCCTCTTCTTACTGTCTATGTTTTGTACCATTCCTGTGACACTAGTTATAGATTCTGATGCTTCACTTCAGGTTTACTGTATCCCTCTGACCTCCTTATTGACGATGAAACACAGAAATTGCATCGGATTACATACAAAACGCACAATGCCGCCCTAAGTACAAGAAAAGTGACTCTTCTTACTGTCTATGTTTTGAACCATTCATGTGACACTCGTTATAGATTACGATGCTTTACTTAAGGTTTACTGTATCCCTCTGACCTTCTTACTGACGATGAAACACAGAAATTGCATCGGAATTAAATACAAACGTCACAATGCCGACTTAAGTACAAGAAAACTGACTCTTCTTACTGTCTATGTTTTGTACCATTCCTGTGACACTAGTTATAGATTCTGATGCTTCACTTCAGGTTTACTGTTTCCCTCTGACCTTCTTATTGACGATGAAATACAAAAATTGCATCGGAATTAAATATAAAACGCACAATGCCGACTAATGTACAAGAAAACTGACTCTTCTTACTGTGTATGCTTTGAACCATTCCTGTGACACTAGTTATAGATTCCGATGCTTCACTTCAGGTTTACTGTTTCCCTCTGACCTTCTTATTGACGATGAAACACAGAAATTGCGTCGGAATTAAATGCAAAAGGCACAATGTCGACTTAAGTACAAGAAAACTGACTCTTCTTACTGTCTATGTTTTGAACCATTCCTGTGACACTAGTTATGGGTTCCGATGCTTCACTTCAGGTTTACTGTATCCCTCTGACCTTCTTATTGACGATGAAACACAGATATTGCATCGGAATTAAACACAAAACGCACAATGCCGACTTAAGTACAAGAAAATTGACTCTTCTTACTCTCTATGCTTTGAATCATTCCTGTGACAGTAGTTATAGTTTCCGATGCTTCACTTCAGGTTTACTGTATCCTTTTGAAGTTCTTATTGACGATGGAACACAGAAATTGCATCGGAATTAAATACAATAGGCACAATGCCGACTTAAGTACAAGAAAACTGACTCTTCTTACCATGTAAGTTTTGAACCATTCCTGTGACACTAGTTATAGATTCCGATGGTTCACTTCAGGTTTACTGTATCGCTCTGACCTTCTTATTGACGATGAAACAAAGAAATTACATCGGAATTAAATATAAAAGGCACAATGCCGATTTAAGTACAAGAAAACTGACTCTTCTTACTGTCTATGTTTTGAACCATTACTGTGAAACTAGTTATGGATTCCGATGCTTCACTTCAGGTTCACTGTATCCCTCTGACCTTCTTTTTGACGATGAAACACAGAAATTGCATCGGAATTAAATACAAAAGGCACAATTCCGACTTAAGTACAAGAAAACTGACTCTTCTTACTGTCTATGTTTTGAACCATTCCTGTGACACTAGTTATAGATTCCGATGCTTCACTTCAGGGTTACTGTATCCCTCTGACCTTCTTATTGACGATGAAACACAGAAATAGCATCGGAATTAAATACAAAAATCACAATGCCAACTTAAGTACAAGAAAACTGACTCTTCTTACTGTCTATGCTTTGAACCATTCCTGTGACACTAGTTATAGATTCCGATGCTTCACTTCAGGTTCACTGTATCCCTCTGACCTTCTTATTGACGATGAAACACCGAAATTGCATCGGAATTAAATACAAAACGCACAATGCCGACTTAAGTACAATAAAACTCACTCTTCTTACTGTCTATGTTTTGAACCATTCATGTGACACTCGTTATAGATTCCGATGCTTTACTTCAGGTTTACTGTATCCCTCTGAACCTCTTATTGACGATGAAACACAGAAATTGCTTCGGAATTAAATACAAAAGGCACAATGCCGACTTAAGTACAAGATAACTGACTCTTCTTACTGTCAATGTTTTGAACCATTCCTGTGACACTAGTTATAGATTCCGATGCTTCACTTCAGGTTTACTTTATCCCTCCGACCTTCTTATAGACGATGAAACATAGAAATTGCATCGGAATTAAATAGAAGAGGCACATTGCCGACTTAAGTACAAGAAAACTGACTCTTCTTACTGTCTATGTTTTGAACCATTCCTGTGACACTAGTTATAGATTCCGATGCTTCACTTCAGGTTTACTGTATCCCTCTGACCTTCTTATTGATGATGAAACACTGAAATTGCATCGGAATTAAATACAAAATGCACAATGCCGACTTAAGTACAAGAAAACTGACTCTTCTTACTGTCTATGTTTTGAACCATTTCTGTGACACTTGTTATAGATTCCGATGCTTCACTTCAGGTTTACTGTATGCCTCTGACCTTCTTATTGACGACGAAACACAGAAATTGCATCGGAATTAAATACAAACATCACAATGCCGACTTAGGTACAAGAAAACTGACTCTTCTTACTGTCTATGTTTGAACCATTCCTCTGACACTAGTTATAGATTCTGCTGCTTCACTTCAGGTTTACTGTATCCCTCTGACCTCCTTATTGACGATGAAACACAGATATTGCATTGGAATTAAATACAAAAGGCACAATGCCGACTTAGGTACAAGATAACTGACTCTTCTTACTGTCTATGTTTTGAACCATTCATGTGACACTCGTTATCGATTCCGGTGCTTTACTTCAGGTTTACTGTATCCCTCTGACCTTCTTACTGACGATGAAACACAGAAATTGCTTCGGAATTATATACAAAAGGCACAATGCCGACTTAAGTACAATAAAACTCACTCATCTTACTGTCTATGTTTTGAACCATTCATGTGACACTCGATATAGATTCCGATGCTTTACTTCAGGTTTACTGTATCCCTCTGACCTTCTTATTGACGATGAAACACAGAAATTGCTTCGGAATTAAATACAAAAGGCACAATGCCGACTTAAGTACAAGATAACTGACTCTTCTTACTGTCAATGTTTTGAACCATTCCTGTGACACTAGTTATAGATTCCGATGCTTCACTTCAGGTTTACTGTGTCCCTCTGAACTTCTTATTGACGATGAAACACAAAAATTGCATCAGAATTAAATATAAAACGCACAATGCCGACTTAAGTACAAGAAAACTGACTCTTCTCACTGTCTATGTTTTGAACTATTACTGTGACACTAGTTATAGATTCCGATGCTTCACTTCAGGTTTACTGTATCCCTCTGACCTTCTTATTGCCGATGAAACACAGAAATTGCGTCGGAATTAAATACAAAAGGCACAATGCCGACTTAAGTACAAGATAACTGACTCTTCTTACTGTCAATGCTTTGAACCATTCCTGTGACACTAGTTATAGATTCCGATGCTTCACTTCAGGTTTACTGTATCCCTCCGACCTTCTTATAGACGATGAAACATAGAAATTGCATCGGAATTAAATAGAAAAGGCACAATGCCGACTTAAGTACAAGAAAACTGACTCTTCTTACTGCCTATGTTTTGAACCATTCCTGTGGCACTAGTAATAGATTCCGATGGTTCACTTCAGGTTTACTGTATCCCTCTGACCTTCTTATTGATGATGAAACACTGAAATTCCATCGGAAATAATTACAAAATGCACAATGCCGACTTAAGTACAAGAAAACTGACTCTTCTTACTGTCTATGTTTTGAACCATACCTGTGACACTTGTTATAGATTCCGATGCTTCACTTCAGGTTTACTGTATGCCTCTGACCTTCTTATTGACGATGAAACACAGAAATTGCATCGGAATTAATTACAAACGTCACAATGCCGACTTAAGTACAAGAAAACTGACTCTTTTTACTGTCTATGTTTTGTACCATTCCTGTGACACTAGTTATAGATTCTGTTGCTTCACTTCAGGTTTACTGTATCCCTCTGACCTCCTTATTGACGATGAAACACAGAAATTGCATCGGAATTACATACAAAACGCACAATGCCGACCTAAGTACAAGAAAACTGACTCTTCTTACTGTCTATGTTTTGAACCATTCATGTGACACTCGTTATAGATTCCGATGCTTTACTTAAGGTTTACTGTATCCCTCTGACCTTCTTACTGACGATGAAACACAGAAATTGCTTCGGAATTAAATACAAAAGGCACAATGCCGACTTCAGTACAAGATAACGGACACTTCTTAATGTCTATGATTTGAACCATTCCTGTGACACCAGTTATAGATTCCGATGCTTCACTTCAGGTTTACTGTTTCCCTCTGACCTTCTTATTGACGATGAAATACAAAAATTGCATTGGAATTAAATATAAAACGCACAATGCCGACTAATGTACAAGAAAACTGACTCTTCTTACTGTCTATGCTTTGAACCATTCCTGTGACACTAGTTATAGATTCCGATGCTTCACTTCAGGTTTACTGTTTCCCTCTGACCTTCTTATTGACGATGAAACACAGAAATTGCGTCGGAATTAAATGCAAAAGGCACAATGTCGACTTAAGTACAAGAAAACTGACTCTTCTTACTGTCTATGTTTTGAACCATTCCTGTGACACTAGTTATGGATTCCGATGCTTCACTTCAGGTTTACTGTATCCCTCTGACCTTCTTATTGACGATGAAACACAGATATTGCATCGGAATTAAACACAAAACGCACAATGCCGACTTAAGTACAAGAAAACTGACTCTTCTTACCGTGTAAGTTTTGAACCATTCCTGTGACACTAGTTATAGATTCCGATGCTTCACTTCAGGTTTACTGTATCGCTCTGACCTTCTTATTGACGATGAAACAAAGAAATTACATCGGAATTTAATATAAAAGGCACAATGCCGATTTAAGTACAAGAAAACTGACTCTTCTTACTGTCTATGTTTTGAACCATTCCTGTGACACTAGTTATAGATTCCGATGCTTCACTTCAGGGTTTCTTATTGACGATGAAACACAGAAATTGCATCGGAATTAAATACAAAAATCACAATGCCGACTTAAGTACAAGAAAACTGACTCTTCTTACTGTCTATGCTTTGAACCACTCCTGTGACACTAGTTATAGATTCCGATGCTTCACTTCAGGTTCACTGTATCCCTCTGACCTTCTTATTGACGATGAAACACCGAAATTGCATCGGAATTAAATACAAAACGCACAATGCCGACTTAAGTACAATAAAACTCACTCTTCTTACTGTCTATGCTTTGAACCATTCATGTGACACTCGTTATAGATTCCGATGCTTTACTTCAGGTTTACTGTATCCCTCTGACCCTCTTATTGACGATGAAACACAGAAATTGCTTCGGAATTAAATACAAAAGGCACAATGCCGACTTTAGTACAAGATAACTGACTCTTCTTACTGTCAATGTTTTGAATCATTCCTGTGACACTAGTTATAGATTCCGATGCTTCACTTCAGGTTTACTTTATCCCTCCGACCTTCTTATAGACGATGAAACATAGAAATTGCATCGGAATTAAATAGAAAAGGCACATTGCCGACTTAAGTACAAGAAAACTGACTCTTCTTACTGTCTATGTTTTGAACCATTCCTGTGACACTGGTTATAGATTCCGATGCTTCACTTCAGGTTTACTGTATCCCTCTGACCTTCTTATTGATGATGAAACACTGAAATTGCATCGGAATTAAATACAAAATGCACAATGCCGACTTAAGTACAAGAAAACTGACTCTTCTTACTGTCTATGTTTTGAACCATACCTGTGACACTTGTTATAGATTCCGATGCTTCACTTCAGGTTTACTGTATGCCTCTGACCTTCTTATTGACGATGAAACACAGAAATTGCATCGGAATTAATTACAAACGTCACAATGCCGACTTAAGTACAAGAAAACTGACTCTTTTTACTGTCTATGTTTTGTACCATTCCTGTGACACTAGTTATAGATTCTGTTGCTTCACTTCAGGTTTACTGTATCCCTCTGACCTCCTTATTGACGATGAAACACAGAAATTGCATCGGAATTACATACAAAACGCACAATGCCGACCTAAGTACAAGAAAACTGACTCTTCTTACTGTCTATGTTTTGAACCATTCATGTGACACTCGTTATAGATTCCGATGCTTTACTTAAGGTTTACTGTATCCCTCTGACCTTCTTACTGACGATGAAACACAGAAATTGCTTCGGAATTAAATACAAAAGGCACAATGCCGACTTCAGTACAAGATAACGGACACTTCTTAATGTCTATGATTTGAACCATTCCTGTGACACCAGTTATAGATTCCGATGCTTCACTTCAGGTTTACTGTTTCCCTCTGACCTTCTTATTGACGATGAAATACAAAAATTGCATTGGAATTAAATATAAAACGCACAATGCCGACTAATGTACAAGAAAACTGACTCTTCTTACTGTCTATGCTTTGAACCATTCCTGTGACACTAGTTATAGATTCCGATGCTTCACTTCAGGTTTACTGTTCCGATGCTTCACTTCAGGTTTACTGTTTCCCTCTGACCTTCTTATTGACGATGAAACACAGAAATTGCGTCGGAATTAAATGCAAAAGGCACAATGTCGACTTAAGTACAAGAAAACTGACTCTTCTTACTGTCTATGTTTTGAACCATTCCTGTGACACTAGTTATGGATTCCGATGCTTCACTTCAGGTTTACTGTATCCCTCTGACCTTCTTATTGACGATGAAACACAGATATTGCATCGGAATTAAACACAAAACGCACAATGCCGACTTAAGTACAAGAAAACTGACTCTTCTTACCGTGTAAGTTTTGAACCATTCCTGTGACACTAGTTATAGATTCCGATGCTTCACTTCAGGTTTACTGTATCGCTCTGACCTTCTTATTGACGATGAAACAAAGAAATTACATCGGAATTTAATATAAAAGGCACAATGCCGATTTAAGTACAAGAAAACTGACTCTTCTTACTGTCTATGTTTTGAACCATTCCTGTGACACTAGTTATAGATTCCGATGCTTCACTTCAGGGTTACTGTATCCCTCTGACCTTCTTATTGACGATGAAACACAGAAATTGCATCGGAATTAAATACAAAAATCACAATGCCGACTTAAGTACAAGAAAACTGACTCTTCTTACTGTCTATGCTTTGAACCACTCCTGTGACACTAGTTATAGATTCCGATGCTTCACTTCAGGTTCACTGTATCCCTCTGACCTTCTTATTGACGATGAAACACCGAAATTGCATCGGAATTAAATACAAAACGCACAATGCCGACTTAAGTACAATAAAACTCACTCTTCTTACTGTCTATGTTTTGAACCATTCATGTGACACTCGTTATAGATTCCGATGCTTTACTTCAGGTTTACTGTATCCCTCTGACCCTCTTATTGACGATGAAACACAGAAATTGCTTCGGAATTAAATACAAAAGGCACAATGCCGACTTTAGTACAAGATAACTGACTCTTATTACTGTCAATGTTTTGAATCATTCCTGTGACACTAGTTATAGATTCCGATGCTTCACTTCAGGTTTACTTTATCCCTCCGACCTTCTTATAGACGATGAAACATAGAAATTGCATCGGAATTAAATAGAAAAGGCACATTGCCGACTTAAGTACAAGAAAACTGACTCTTCTTACTGTCTATGTTTTGAACCATTCCTGTGACACTGGTTATAGATTCCGATGCTTCACTTCAGGTTTACTGTATCCCTCTGACCTTCTTATTGATGATGAAACACTGAAATTGCATCGGAATTAAATACAAAATGCACAATGCCGACTTAAGTACAAGAAAACTGACTCTTCTTACTGTCTATGTTTTGAACCATTCCTGTGACACTTGTTATAGATTCCGATGCTTCACTTCAGGTTTACTGTATGCCTCTGACCTTCTTATTGACGACGAAACACAGAAATTGCATAGGAATTAAATACAAACATCACAATGCCGACTTAGGTACAAGAAAACTGACTCTTCTTACTGTCTATGATTGAACCATTCCTCTGACACTAGTTATAGATTCTGCTGCTTCACTTCAGGTTTACTGTATCCCTCTGACCTCCTTATTGACGATGAAACACAGAAATTGCATTGGAATTAAATACAAAAGGCACAATGCCGACCTAGGTACAAGATAACTGACTCTTCTTACTGTCTATGTTTTGAACCATTCATGTGACACTCGTTATCGATTCCGATGCTTTACTTCAGGTTTACTGTATCCCTCTGACCTTCTTACTGACGATGAAACACAGAAATTGCTTCGGAATTATATACAAAAGGCACAATGCCGACTTAAGTACAATAAAACTCACTCATCTTACTGTCTATGTTTGAACCATTCATGTGACACTCGATATAGATTCCGATGCTTTACTTCAGGTTTACTGTATCCCTCTGACCTTCTTATTGACGATGAAACACAGAAATTGCTTCGGAATTAAATACAAAAGGCACAATGCCGACTTAAGTACAAGATAACTGACTCTTCTTACTGTCAATGTTTTGAACCATTCCTGTGACACTAGTTGTAGATTCCGATGCTTCACTTCAGGTTTACTGTGTCCCTCTGAACTTCTTATTGACGATGAAACACAAAAATTGCATCAGAATTAAATATAAAACGCACAATGCCGACTTAAGTACAAGAAAACTGACTCTTCTCACTGTCTATGTTTTGAACTATTCCTGTGACACTAGTTATAGATTCCGATGCTTCACTTCAGGTTTACTGTATCCCTCTGACCTTCTTATTGACGATGAAACACAGAAATTGCGTCGGAATTAAATACAAAAGGCACAATGCCGACTTAAGTACAAGATAACTGACTCTTCTTACTGTCAATGCTTTGAACCATTCCTGTGACACTAGTTATAGATTCCGATGCTTCACTTCAGGTTTACTGTATCCCTCCGACATTCTTATAGACGATGAAACATTGAAATTGCATCGGAATTAAATAGAAAAGGCACAATGCCGACTTAAGTACAAGAAAACTGACTCTTCTTACTGCCTATGTTTTGAACCATTCCTGTGACACTAGTAATAGATTCCGATGGTTCACTTCAGGTTTACTGTATCCCTCTGACCTCCTTATTGATGATGAAACACTGAAATTGCATCGGAAATAATTACAAAATGCACAATGCCGACTTAAGTACAAGAAAACTGACTCTTCTTACTGTCTATGTTTTGAACCATACCTGTGACACTTGTTATAGATTCCGATGCTTCACTTCAGGTTTAATATATGCCTCTGACCTTCTTATTGACGATGAAACACAGAAATTGCATCGGAATTAAATACAAACGTCACAATGCCTACTTAAGTACAAGAAAACTGACTCTTCTTACTGTCTATGTTTTGTACCATTCCTGTGACACTAGTTATAGATTCTGATGCTTCACTTCAGGTTTACTGTATCCCTCTGACCTCCTTATTGACGATGAAACACAGAAATTGCATCGGAATTACATACAAAACGCACAATGCCGACCTAAGTACAAGTAAACTGACTCTTCTCACTGTCTATGTTTTGAACCATTCATGTGACACTCGTTATAGATTCCGATGCTTTACTTAAGGTTTACTGTATCCCTCTGACCTTCTTACTGACGATGAAACACAGAAATTGCTTCGGAATTAAATACAAAAGGCACAATGCCGACTTCAGTACAAGATAACGGACACTTCTTAATGTCTATGATTTGAACCATTCCTGTGACACCAGTTATAGATTCCGATGCTTCACTTCAGGTTTACTGTTTCCCTCTGACCTTCTTATTGACGATGAAATACAAAAATTGCATTGGAATTAAATATAAAACGCACAATGCCGACTAATGTACAAGAAAACTGACTCTTCTTACTGTCTATGCTTTGAACCATTCCTGTGACACTAGTTATAGATTCCGATGCTTCACTTCAGGTTTACTGTTTCCCTCTGACCTTCTTATTGACGATGAAACACAGAAATTGCGTCGGAATTAAATGCAAAAGGCACAATGTCGACTTAAGTACAAGAAAACTGACTCTTCTTACTGTCTATGTTTTGAACCATTACTGTGATACTAGTTATGGATTCCGATGCTTCACTTCAGGTTCACTGTATCCCTCTGACCTTCTTTTTGACGATGAAACACAGAAATTGCATCGGAATTAAATACAAAAGGCACAATTCCGACTTAAGTACAAGAAAACTGACTCTTCTTACTGTCTATGTTTTGAACCATTCCTGTGACACTAGTTATAGATTCCGATGCTTCACTTCAGGTTTGCTGTATCCCTCTGACCTTCTTATTGATGATGAAACACTGAAATTGCATCGGAATTAAATACAAAATGCACAATGCCGACTTAAGTATAAGAAAACTGACTCTTCTTACTGTCTATGTTTTGAACCATTCCTGTGACACTTGTTATAGATTCCGATGCTTCACTTCAGGTTTACTGTATGCCTCTGACCTTCTTATTGACGACGAAACACAGAAATTGCATCGAAATTAAATACAAACATCACAATGCCGACTTAGGTACAAGAAAACTGACTCTTCTTACTGTCTATGTTTGAACCATTCCTCTGACACTAGTTATAGATTCTGCTGCTTCACTTCAGGTTTACTGTATCCCTCTGACCTCCTTATTGACGATGAAACACAGAAATTGCATTGGAATTAAATACAAAAGGCACAATGGCGACCTAAGTACAAGATAACTGACTCTTCTTACTGTCTATGTTTTGAACCATTCATGTGACACTCGTTATCGATTCCGATGCTTTACTTCAGGTTTACTGTATCCCTCTGACCTTCTTACTGACGATGAAACACAGAAATTGCTTCGGAATTATATACAAAAGGCACAATGCCGACTTAAGTACAATAAAACTCACTCATCTTACTGTCTATGTTTTGAACCATTCATGTGACACTCGATATAGATTCCGATGCTTTACTTCAGGTTTACTGTATCCCTCTGACCTTCTTATTGACGACGAAACACAGAAATTGCTTCGGAATTAAATACAAAAGGCACAATGCCGACTTAAGTACAAGATAACTGACTCTTCTTACTGTCAATGTTTTGAACCATTCCTGTGACAACTAGTTATAGATTCCGATGCTTCACTTCAGGTTTACTGTATCATTCCGACCTTCTTATAGACGATGAAACATAGAAATTGCATCGGAATTAAATAGAAAAGGCACATTGCCGACTTAAGTACAAGAAAACTGACTCTTCTTACTGTCTATGTTTTGAACCATTCCTGTGACACTAGTTATAGATTCCGATGCTTCACTTCAGGTTTACTGTATCCCTCTGACCTTCTTATTGATGATGAAACACTAAAGTTGCATCGGAATTAAATACAAAATGCACAATGCCGACTTAAGTACAAGAAAACTGACTCTTCTTACTGTCTATGTTTTGAACCATTCCTGTGACACTTGTTATAGATTCCGATGCTTCACTTCAGGTTTACTGTATGCCTCTGACCTTCTTATTGAAGACGAAACACAGAAATTGCATCGGAATTAAATACAAACATCGCAATGCCGACTTAGGTACAAGAAAACTGTCTCATCTTACTGTCTATGTTTTGAACCATTCCTGTGACACTAGTTATAGATTCTGATGCTTCACTTAAGGTTTACTGTATCCCTCTGACCTCCTTATTGACGATGAAACACAGAAATTGCATTGGAGTTAAATACAAAAGGCACAATGCCGACCTAAGTACAAGAAAACTGACTCTTATTACTGTCTATGTTTTGAACCATTCATGTGACACTCGTTATAGATTCCGATGCTTTACTTCAGGTTTACTGTATCCCTCTGACCTTCTTACTGACGATGAAACACAGAAATTGCTTCGGAATTAAATACAAAAGGCACAATGCCGACTTAAGTACAAGATAACTGACACTTCTTACTGTCTATGATTTGAACCATTCCTGTGACACTAGTTATAGATTCCGATGCTTCACTTCAGGTTTACTGTTTCCCTCTGACCTTCTTATTGACGATGAAACACAAAAATTGCATCGGAATTAAATATAAAACGCACAATGCCGACTTAAGTACAGGAAAACTGACTCTTCTTACTGTCTATGCTTTGAACCATTCCTGTGACACTAGTTATAGATTCCGATGCTTCACTTCAGGTCTGCTGTATCCCTCTGACCTTCTTGTTGACATGAAACACAGAAATTGCGTCGGAATTAAATACAAAAGGCACAATGCCGACTTAAGTACAAGAAAACTGACTCTTCTTACTCCGTATGTTTTGAACCATTCCTGTGACACTAGTTATAGATTCCGATGCTTCACTTCAGGTTTACTGTATCCCTCTGACCTTCTTATTTAAGATGAAACACTGAAGTTGCATCGGAATTAAATACAAAATGCACAATGCCGACCTAAGTACAAGATAACTGACTCTTCTTACTGTCTATGTTTTGAATCATTCATGTGACACTCGTTATCGATTCCGATGCTTTACTTCAGGTTTACTGTATCCCTCTGACCTTCTTACTGACGATGAAATACAGAAATTGCTTCGGAATTATATACAAAAGGCACAATGCCGACTTAAGTACAATAAAACTCACTCATCTTACTGTCTATGTTTTGAACCATTCATGTGACACTCGATATAGATTCCGATGCTTTACTTCAGGTTTACTGTATCCCTCTGACCTTCTTATTGACGATGAAACACAGAAATTGCTTCGGAATTAAATACAAAAGGCACAATGCCGACTTAAGTACAAGATAACTGACTCTTCTTACTGTCAATGTTTTGAACCATTCCTGTGACACTAGTTATAGATTCCGATGCTTCACTTCAGGTTTACTGTATCATTCCGACCTTCTTATAGACGATGAAACATAGAAATTGCATCGGAATTAAATAGAAAAGGCACATTGCCGACTTAAGTACAAGAAAACTGACTCTTCTTACTGTCTATGTTTTGAACCATTCCTGTGACACTAGTTATAGATTCCGATGCTTCACTTCAGGTTTACTGTATCCCCCTGACCTTCTTATTAATGATGAAACACTGAAGTTGCATCGGAATTAAATACAAAATGCACAATGCCGACTTAAGTACAAGAAAACTGACTCTTCTTACTGTCTATGTTTTGAACCATTCCTGTGACACTTGTTATAGATTCCGATGCTTCACTTCAGGTTTACTGTATGCCTCTGACCTTCTTATTGACGACGAAACACAGAAATTGCATCGGAATTAAATACAAACATCACAATGCCGACTTAAGTACAAGATAACTGACACTTCTTACTGTCTATGATTTGAACCATTCCTGTGAAACTAGTTATAGATTCCGATGCTTCACTTCAGGTTTACTGTTTCCCTCTGACCTTCTTATTGACGATGAAACACAAAAATTGCATCGGAATTAAATATAAAACGCACAATGCCGACTTAAGTACAAGAAAACTGACTCTTCTTACTGTCTATGCTTTGAACCATTCCTGTGACACTAGTTATAGATTCCGATGCTTCACTTCAGGTCTGCTGTATCCCTCTGACCTTCTTATTGACAATGAAACACAGAAATTGCGTCGGAATTAAATACAAAAGGCACAATGCCGACTTAAGTACAAGAAAACTGACTCTTCTTACTGTCTATGTTTTGTACCATTCCTGTGACACTAGATATAGATTCCGATGCTTCACTTCAGGTTTACTAAATCCCTCTGACCTTCTTATTGACGATGAAACACAGATATTGCATCGGAATTAAACACAAAACGCACAATGCCGACTTAAGTACAAGAAAATTGACTCTTCTTACTTTCCATATTTTGAACCATTCCTGTGACACTAGTTATAGTTTCCGATGCTTCACTTCAGGTTTACTGTATTCTTCTGAAGTTCGTATTGACGATGAAACACAGAAATTGCATCGGAATTAAATACAATAGGCACAATGCCGACTTAAGTACAAGAAAACTGACTCTTCTTACTGTGTAAGTTTTGATCCATTCTTGTGACACTAGTTATAGAATCCTATGCTTCACTTCAGGTTTACTGTGTCCCTCTGACCCTCTTATTGACGATGAAACACAGAAATTGCATCGGAATTAAATAGACACGTCACAATGCTGACTTAAGTACAAGAACACTGACTATTCTTACTGTCTATGTCTTGAACCATTCCTGTGACACAAGTTATAGATTCCGATGCTCCACTTTAGGTCTACTGTATACCTCTGACCTTATTATTGACGATGAAAAACAGATATTGCATCGGAAATAAATATAAAAGGCACAATGCCGATTTAAGTACAAGAAAAATGACTCTTCTTACTGTCTATGTTTTGAACCATATCTGTGACACTAGTTATAGATTCCGATGCTTCACTTCAGGTTTACTGTATACCTCTGACCTTCTTATTCACGATGAATCACAGAAATTGCATCGGAATTAAATACAAAAGGCACAATGCTGACTTAAGTACAAGAAAAATGACTCTTCTTACTGTCTATGTTTTGAACCATTCATGTG
Source organism: Schistocerca piceifrons (assembly GCF_021461385.2). Classification (NCBI taxonomy): domain Eukaryota; kingdom Metazoa; phylum Arthropoda; class Insecta; order Orthoptera; family Acrididae; genus Schistocerca; species Schistocerca piceifrons. The sequence goes on from NW_025727890.1 coordinate 136,594, forward strand.
ACACTAGTTATAGATTCCGATGCTCCACTTCAAGTTTTCTGTATCCCTCTGACCTTCTTATTGACGATGAAACACAGAAATAGCATCGGAATTAAGTACAAAAGGCACAAGGCCGACTTCAGTACAAGAAAACTGACTCTTCTTACTTTCTATGTTTTGAACCATTCCTGTGACACTAGTTATATATTCCGATGCTTCACTTCAGGTTTACTGTATCCCTCTGACCTTCTTATTGACGATGAAACACAGAAATTACATCGGTATTAAATATAAAAGGCACAATGCCGATTTAAGTACAAGAAAACTGACTCTTGTTACTGTCTATGATTTGAAACATTACTGTGACACTTGTTATAGATTCCGATGCTTCACTTCAGGTTCACTGTATCCCTCTGACCTTCTTTTTGACGATGAAACACAGAAATTGCATCGGAATTAAATACAAAAGGCACAATTCCGACTTAAGTACAAGAAAACTGACTCTTCTTACTGTCTATGTTTTGAACCATTCCTGTGACACTAGTTATAGATGCCGATGCTTCACTTCAGGTTTACTGTATGCCTCTGACTTTCTTATTGACTATGAAACACTGAAATTGCATCGGAATTAAATACAAGAGGCACAATGCCGACTTAACTACAAGAAGACTGACTCTTCTTACTGTCTATGCTTTGAACCATTCCTGTGACACTAGTTATAGATTCCGATGCTTCACTTGAGGTTTACTGTATCCCTCTGACCTTCTTATTGACGAGGGAACTCAAAAATTGCATTGGAATTAAATACAAAAGGCACAATGCCGACTTAAGTACAAGAAAACTGACTCCTCTTACTGTCTATGTTTTGAACCATTCCTGTGACACCAGTTATAGATTCCGATGCTTCACTTCAGGTTTACTGTATGCCTCTGACCTTCTTAGTGACGATGAAACACAGTATTTGCTTCGGAATTAAATACAAAAGGCACAATGCTGACTTAAGTACAAGAAAACTGACTCTTCTTACTGTCTATGTTTTGAACCATTCATGTGACACTAGTTATGGATTCCGATGCTTCACTTCAGGTTTACTGTATCCCTCTGACCTTCTTATTGACGATGAAACACAGAAATTGCATCGGAATTAATACAAAAGGCACAATGCCGACTTAAGAACAAGAAAACTGACTCTTCTTACTGTCTATGTTTTGAACCATTCCTGTGACACTAGTTATAGATTCCGATGCTTCACTTCAGGTTTACTGTATGCCTCTGACCTTCTTATTGACGATGAAACACAGAAATTGCATCGGAATTAAATACAAACATCACAATGCCGGCTTAGGTACAAGAAAACTGACTCTTCTTACTGTCTATGTTTTGAACCATTCCTGTGACACTTGTTATAGATTCCGATGCTTCACTTCAGGTTTACTGTATGCCTCTGACCTTCTTATTGACGACGAAACACAGAAATTGCATCGGAATTAAATACAAACATCACAATGCCGACTTAGGTACAAGAAAACTGACTCTTCTTACTGTCTATGTTTGAACCATTCCTCTGACACTAGTTATAGATTCTGATGCTTCACTTAAGGTTTACTGTATGCCTCTGACCTCCTTATTGACGATGAAACACAGAAATTGCATCGGAATTAAATACAAAAGGCACAATGCCGACCTAAGTACAAGATAACTGACTCTTCTTACTGTCTATGTTTTGTACCATTCATGTGACAGTCGTTATAGATTCCAATGCTTTACTTCAGGTTTACTGTATCCCTCTGACCTTCTTACTGACGATGAAACACAGAAATTGCTTCGGAATTAAATGACAAAAGGCACAATGCCGACTTAAGTGCAATAAAACTCACTCTTCTTACTGTCTATGTTTTGAACCATTCATGTGACACTCGATATAGATTCCGATGCTTTACTTCAGGTTTACCGTATCCCTCTGACCTTCTTATTGACGATGAAACACAGAAATTGCTTCGGAATTAAATACAAAAGGCACAATGCCGACCTAAGTACAAGATAACTGACTCTTCTTACTGTCAATGTTTTGAACCATTCCTGTGACACTAGTTACAGATTCCGATGCTTCACTTCAGGTTTACTGTATCCCTCTGACCTTCTTATTGATGATGAAACACTGAAGTTGCATCGGAATTAAATACAAAATGCACAATGCCGACTTAAGTACAAGAAAACTGACTCTTCTTACTGGCTATGTTTTGAACCATTCCTGTGACACTAGTTATAGATGCCGATGCTTCACTTCAGGTTTACTGTATGCCTCTGACCTTCTTATTGACGACGAAACACAGAAATTGCATCGGGATTAAATACAAACATCACAATGCCGACTTAGGTACAAGAAAACTGACTCATCTTACTGTCTATGTTTTGAACCATTCCTCTGACACTAGTTATAGATTCTGATGCTTCACTTCAGGTTTACTGTATCCCTCTGACCTCCTTAATGACGATGAAACACAGAAATTGCATTGGAGTTAAATACAAAAGGCACAATGCCGACCTAAGTACAAGAAAACTGACTCTTCTTACTGTCTATGTTTTGAACCATTCATGTGACACTCGCTATAGATTCCGATGCTTTACTTCAGGTTTACTGTATTCCTCTGACCTTCTTACTGACGATGAAACACAGAAATTGCTTCGGAAATAAATACAAAAGGCACAATGCCGACTTAAGTACAAGATAACTGAAACTTCTTACTGTCTATGGTTTGAACCATTCCTGTGACACTAGTTATAGATTCCGATGCTTCACTTGAGGTTTACTGTTTCCCTCTGACCTTCTTATTGACGATGAAACACAAAAATTGCATCGGAATTAAATATAAAACGCACAATGCCGACTTAAGTACAAGAAAACTGACTCTTCTTACTGTCTATGCTTTGAACCATTCCTGTGACACTAGTTATAGATTCCGATGCTTCACTTCAGGTCTACTGTATCCCTCTGACCTTCTTATTGACGATGAAACACAAAAATTGCATCAGAATTAAATACAAAAGGCACAATGCCGACTTAAGTACAAGAAAACTGACTCTTCTTACTGTCTATGTTTGAACCATTCCTGTGACACTAGTCATAGATTCCGATGCTTCACTTTAGGTCTACTGCATCCCTCTGACCTTCTTATTGACGATGAAAAACAGATATTGCATCGGAAATAAATACAAAAGGCACAATGCCGACTTAATTACAAGAAAAATGACTCTTCTTACTGTCTATGTTTTGAACCATACCTGTGACACTAGTTATAGATTCCGATGCTTCACTTCAGGTTTACTGTATACCTCTGACCTTCTTATTCACGATGAATCACAGAAATTGCGTCGGAATTAAATACAAAAGGCACAATGCTGACTTAAGTACAAGAAAACTGACTCTTCTTACTGTCTATGTTTTGAACCATTCAAGTGACACTAGTTATAGATTCCGATGCTACACTTCAAGTTTTCTGTATCCCTCTGACCTTCTTATTGACGATGAAACACAGAAATAGCATCGGAATTAAATACAAAAGGCACAAGGCCGACTTCAGTACAAGAAAACTGACTCTTCTTACTGTCTATGTTTTGAACCATTCCTGTGACACTTGTTATAGATTCCGATGCTTCACTTCAGGTTTACTGTATCCCTCTGACCTTCTTATTGACGATGAAACACAGAAATTACATCGGTATTAAATATAAAAGGCACAATGCCGATTTAAGTACAAGAAAACTGACTCTTCTTACTGTCTATGTTTTGAACCATTACTGTGACACTAGTTATAGATTCCGATGCTTCACTTCAGGTTCACTGTATCCCTCTGACCTTCTTTTTGACGATGAAACACAGAAATTGCATCGGAATTAAATACAAAAGGCACAATTCCGACTTAAGTACAAGAAAACTGACTCTTCTTACTGTCTATGTTTTGAACCATTCCTGTGAAACTAGTTATAGATGCCGATGCTTCACTTCAGGTTTACTGTATGCCTCTGACTTTCTTATTGACTATGAAACACTGAAATTGCATCGGAATTAAATACAAGAGGCACAATGCCGGCTTAACTACAAGAAGACTGACTCTTCTTACTGTCTATGCTTTGAACCATTCCTGTGCAACTAGTTATAGATACAGATGCTTCACTTGAGGTTTACTGTATCCCTCTGACCTTCTTATTGACGATGAAACACAAAAATTGCATCGGAATTAAATACAAAAGGCACAATGCCGACTTAAGTACAAGAAAACTGACTCCTCTTACTGTCTATGTTTTGAACCATTCCTGTGACACCAGTTATAGATTCCGATGCTTCACTTCAGGTTTACTGTATGCCTCTGACCTTCTTAGTGACGATGAAACACAGTATTTGCTTCGGAATTAATTACAAAAGGCACAATGCTGACTTAAGTACAAGAAAACTGACTCTTCTTACTGTCTATGTTTTGAACCATTCATGTGACACTAGTTATGGATTCCGATGCTTCACTTCAGGTTTACTGTATCCCTCTGACAATCTTATTGACGATGAAACACAGAAATTGCATCGGAATTAAATACAAAAGGCACAATGCCGACTTAAGTACAAGAAAACTGACTCTTCTTACTGTCTATGTTTTGAACCATTCCTGTGACACTAGTTATAGATTCCGATGCTTCATTTCAGGTTCACTGTATCCCTCTGAACTTCTTATTGAGAATGAAACACCGAAATTGCATCGGAATTAATACAAAAGGCACAATGCCGACTTAAGTACAAGAAAATTGACTCTCCTTACTGTCTATGTTTTGAACCATTCCTGTGACACTAGTTATAGATTCCGATGCTTCACTTCAGGGTTGCTGTATCCCACTGACCTTCTTATTGACGATGAAACACAGAAATTGCATCGGAATTAAATACAAACATCACAATGCCGACTTAAGTACAAGAAAACTGACTCTTCTTACTGTCTATGTTTTGAACCATTCCTGTGACACTAGTTATAGATTCCGATGCTTCACTTCTGGTTTACTGTATCCCTCCGACCTTCTTATAGACGATGAAACATAGAAATTGCATCGGAATTAAATAGAAAAGGCACAATGCCGACTTAAGTACAAGAAAACTGACTCTTCTTACTGTCTATGTTTTGAACCATTCCTGTGACACTAGTTATAGATTCCGATGCTTCATTTCAGGTTTACTGTATCCCTCCGACCTTCTTATAGACGATGAAACATAGAAATTGCATCGGATTTAAATAGAAAAGGCACAATGCCGACATAAGTAAAAGATAACTGACTCTTCTTACTGTCTATGTTTTGAACCAGTCATGTGACACTAGTTATAGATTTCGATGCTTCACTTCAGGTTTACTGTATCCCTCTGACCTCCTTATTGACGATGAAACACAGAAATTGCATCGGAATTAAATACAAAAGGCACAATGCCGACTTAAGTACAAGAAAACTGACTCTTCTTACTGTCTATGTTTTGAACCATTCCTGTGACACTAGTTATAGATTCCGATGCTTCATTTCAAGTTCACTGTATCCCTCTGAACTACTTATTGACGATGAAACACCGAAATTGCATCGGAATTAATACAAAAGGCACAATGCCGACTTAAGTACAAGAAAACTGACTCTTCTGACTGTCTATGTTTTGAACCATTCATGTGACACTCAATATAGATTCCGATCCTTTACTTCAGGTTTACTGTATCCCTCTGACCTTCTTACTGACGATGAAACACAGAAATTGCTTCGGTATTAAATACAAAAGGCACAATGCCGTCTTAAGTACAAGATAACTGACACTTCTTACTGTCTGTGATTTGAACCATTTCTGTGACACTAGTTATAGATTCCGATGCTTCACTTCAGGTTTACTGTGTCCCTCTGAACTTCTTATTGACGATGAAACACAAAAATTGCATCAGAATAAAATATAAAACGCACAATGCCGACTTAAGTACAAGAAAACTGACTCTTCTAACTGTCTATGCTTTGAACCATTCCTGTGACACTAGTTATAGATTCCGATGCTTCACTTCAGGTTTACTGAATCCCTCTGACCTTCTTATTGACGATGAAACACAGAAATTGCGTCGGAATTAAATACAAAAGGCAGAATGCCGACTTAAGTACAACATAACTGACTCTTCTTACTGTCTATGTTTGAACCATTCCTGTGACACTAGTCATAGATTCCGATGCTTCACTTTAGGTCTACTGCATCCCTCTGACCTTCTTATAGACGATGAAAAACAGATATTGCATCGGAAATAAATACAAAAGGCACAATGCCGACTTAATTACAAGAAAAATGACTCTTCTTACTGTCTATGTTTTGAACCATACCTGTGACACTAGTTATAGATTCCGATGCTTCACTTCAGGTTTACTGTATACCTCTGACCTTCTTATTCACGATGAATCACAGAAATTGCGTCGGAATTAAATACAAAAGGCACAATGCTGACTTAAGTACAAGAAAACTGACTCTTCTTACTGTCTATGTTTTGAACCATTCAAGTGACACTAGTTATAGATTCCGATGCTACACTTCAAGTTTTCTGTATCCCTCTGACCTTCTTATTGACGATGAAACACAGAAATAGCATCGGAATTAAATACAAAAGGCACAAGGCCGACTTCAGTACAAGAAAACTGGCTCTTCTTACTGTCTATGTTTTGAACCATTCCTGTGACACTTGTTATAGATTCCGATGCTTCACTTCAGGTTTACTGTATCCCTCTGACCTTCTTATTGACGATGAAACACAGAAATTACATCGGTATTAAATATAAAAGGCACAATGCCGATTTAAGTACAAGAAAACTGACTCTTCTTACTGTCTATGTTTTGAACCATTACTGTGACACTAGTTATAGATTCCGATGCTTCACTTCAGGTTCACTGTATCCCTCTGACCTTCTTTTTGACGATGAAACACAGAAATTGCATCGGAATTAAATACAAATGGCACAATTCCGACTTAAGTACAAGAAAACTGACTCTTCTTACTGTCTATGTTTTGAACCATTCCTGTGAAACTAGTTATAGATGCCGATGCTTCACTTCAGGTTTACTGTATGCCTCTGACTTTCTTATTGACTATGAAACACTGAAATTGCATCGGAATTAAATACAAGAGGCACAATGCCGACATAACTACAAGAAGACTGACTCTTCTTACTGTCTATGCTTTGAACCATTCCTGTGCAACTAGTTATAGATTCAGATGCTTCACTTGAGGTTTACTGTATCCCTCTGACCTTCTTATTGACGATGAAACACAAAAATTGCATCGGAATTAAATACAAAAGGCACAATGCCGACTTAAGTACAAGAAAACTGACTCCTCTTACTGTCTATGTTTTGAACCATTCCTGTGACACCAGTTATAGATTCCGATGCTTCACTTCAGGTTTACTGTATGCCTCTGACCTTCTTAGTGACGATGAAACACAGTATTTGCTTCGGAATTAAATACAAAAGGCACAATGCTGACTTAAGTACAAGAAAACTGACTCTTCTTACTGTCTATGTTTTGAACCATTCATGTGACACTAGTTATGGATTCCGATGCTTCACTTCAGGTTTACTGTATCCCTCTGACAATCTTATTGACGATGAAACACAGAAATTGCATCGGAATTAAATACAAAAGGCACAATGCCGACTTAAGTACAAGAAAACTGACTCTTCTTACTGTCTATGTTTTGAACCATTCCTGTGACACTAGTTATAGATTCCGATGCTTCATTTCAGGTTCACTGTATCCCTCTGAACTTCTTATTGAGAATGAAACACCGAAATTGCATCGGAATTAATACAAAAGGCACAATGCCGACTTAAGTACAAGAAAATTGACTCTCCTTACTGTCTATGTTTTGAACCATTCCTGTGACACTAGTTATAGATTCCGATGCTTCACTTCAGGGTTACTGTATCCCACTGACCTTCTTATTGACGATGAAACACAGAAATTGCATCGGAATTAAATACAAACATCACAATGCCGACTTAAGTACAAGAAAACTGACTCTTCTTACTGTCTATGTTTTGAACCATTCCTGTGACACTAGTTATAGATTCCGATGCTTCACTTCTGGTTTACTGTATCCCTCCGACCTTCTTATAGACGATGAAACATAGAAATTGCATCGGAATTAAATAGAAAAGGCACAATGCCGACTTAAGTACAAGAAAACTGACTCTTCTTACTGTCTATGTTTTGAACCATTCCTGTGACACTAGTTATAGATTCCGATGCTTCATTTCAGGTTTACTGTATCCCTCCGACCTTCTTATAGACGATGAAACATAGAAATTGCATCGGATTTAAATAGAAAAGGCACAATGCCGACTTAAGTAAAAGATAACTGACTCTTCTTACTGTCTATGTTTTGAACCATTCATGTGACACTAGTTATAGATTTCGATGCTTCACTTCAGGTTTACTGTATCCCTCTGACCTCCTTATTGACGATGAAACACAGAAATTGCATCGGAATTAAATACAAAAGGCACAATGCCGACTTAAGTACAAGAAAACTGACTCTTCTTACTGTCTATGTTTTGAACCATTCCTGTGACACTAGTTATAGATTCCGATGCTTCATTTCAAGTTCACTGTATCCCTCTGAACTTCTTATTGACGATGAAACACCGAAATTGCATCGGAATTAATACAAAAGGCACAATGCCGACTTAAGTACAAGAAAACTGACTCTTCTGACTGTCTATGTTTTGAACCATTCATGTGACACTCAATATAGATTCCGATCCTTTACTTCAGGTTTACTGTATCCCTCTGACCTTCTTACTGACGATGAAACACAGAAATTGCTTCGGTATTAAATACAAAAGGCACAATGCCGTCTTAAGTACAAGATAACTGACACTTCTTACTGTCTGTGATTTGAACCATTTCTGTGACACTAGTTATAGATTCCGATGCTTCACTTCAGGTTTACTGTGTCCCTCTGAACTTCTTATTGACGATGAAACACAAAAATTGCATCAGAATAAAATATAAAACGCACAATGCCGACTTAAGTACAAGAAAACTGACTCTTCTAACTGTCTATGCTTTGAACCATTCCTGTGACACTAGTTATAGATTCCGATGCTTCACTTCTGGTTTACTGTATCCCTCCGACCTTCTTATAGACGATGAAACATAGAAATTGCATCGGAATTAAATAGAAAAGGCACAATGCCGACTTAAGTACAAGAAAACTGACTCTTCTTACTGTCTATGTTTTGAACCATTCCTGTGACACTAGTTATAGATTCCGATGCTTCATTTCAGGTTTACTGTATCCCTCCGACCTTCTTATAGACGATGAAACATAGAAATTGCATCGGATTTAAATAGAAAAGGCACAATGCCGACTTAAGTAAAAGATAACTGACTCTTCTTACTGTCTATGTTTTGAACCATTCATGTGACACTAGTTATAGATTTCGATGCTTCACTTCAGGTTTACTGTATCCCTCTGACCTCCTTATTGACGATGAAACACAGAAATTGCATCGGAATTAAATACAAAAGGCACAATGCCGACTTAAGTACAAGAAAACTGACTCTTCTTACTGTCTATGTTTTGAACCATTCCTGTGACACTAGTTATAGATTCCGATGCTTCATTTCAAGTTCACTGTATCCCTCTGAACTTCTTATTGACGATGAAACACCGAAATTGCATCGGAATTAATACAAAAGGCACAATGCCGACTTAAGTACAAGAAAACTGACTCTTCTGACTGTCTATGTTTTGAACCATTCATGTGACACTCAATATAGATTCCGATCCTTTACTTCAGGTTTACTGTATCCCTCTGACCTTCTTACTGACGATGAAACACAGAAATTGCTTCGGTATTAAATACAAAAGGCACAATGCCGTCTTAAGTACAAGATAACTGACACTTCTTACTGTCTGTGATTTGAACCATTTCTGTGACACTAGTTATAGATTCCGATGCTTCACTTCAGGTTTACTGTGTCCCTCTGAACTTCTTATTGACGATGAAACACAAAAATTGCATCAGAATAAAATATAAAACGCACAATGCCGACTTAAGTACAAGAAAACTGACTCTTCTAACTGTCTATGCTTTGAACCATTCCTGTGACACTAGTTATAGATTCCGATGCTTCACTTCAGGTTTACTGAATCCCTCTGACCTTCTTATTGACGATGAAACACAGAAATTGCGTCGGAATTAAATACAAAAGGCAGAATGCCGACTTAAGTACAACATAACTGACTCTTCTTACTGTCAATGCTTTGAACCATTCCTGTGACACTAGTTATAGATTCCAATGCTTCACTTCAGGTTTACTGTATCCCTCCGACCTTCTTATAGACGATGAAACATAGAAATTGCATCGGAATTAAATAGAAAAGGCACAATGCGAACTTTAGTACAAGAAAACTGACTCTTCTTACTGTCTATGTTTTGAACCATTCCTGTGACACTAGTTATAGATTCTGATGCGTCACTTCAGGTTTACTGTATCCCTCTGACCTCCTTATTGACGATGAAACACAGAAATTGCATCGGAATTACATAGAAAACGCACAATTCCGACCTAAGTACAAGAAAACTGACTCTTCTTACTGTCTATGTTTTGAACCATTCATGTGACACTCGTTATAGGTTCCGATGCTTCACTTCAGGTTTACTGTATCCCTCTGACCTTCTTATTGACGATGAAACACAGAAATTACATCGGTATTAAATATAAAAGGCACAATGCCGATTTAAGTAAAAGAAAACTGACTCTTCTTACTGTCTATGATTAAAACCATTACTGTGACACTAGTTTGAGATTCCGATGCTTCACTTCAGGTTCACTGTATCCCTCTGACCTTCTTTTTGACGATGAAACACAGAAATTGCATCGGAATTAAATACAAAAGGCACAATTCCGACTTAAGTACAAGAAAACTAACTCTTCTTACTGTCTATGTTTTGAACCATTCCTGTGACACTAGTTATAGATGCCGATGCTTCACTTCAGGTTTACTGTATGCCTCTGACTTTCTTATTGACTATGAAACACTGAAATTGCATCGGAATTAAATACAAGAGGCACAATGCCCACTTAACTACAAGAAGAGTGACTCTTCTTACTGTCTATGCTTTGAACCATTCCTGTGACACTAGTTATAGATTCCGATGCTTCACTTGAGGTTTACTGTATCCCTCTGGCCTTCTTATTGACGATGAAACACAAATTTGCATCGGAATTAAATACAAAAGGCACAATGCCGACTTAAGTACAAGAAAACTGACTCCTCTTACTGTCTATGTTTTGAACCATTCCTGTGACACCAGTTATAGATTCCGGTGCTTCACTTGAGGTTTGCTGTATGCCTCTGACCTTCTTAGTGACGATGAAACACAGTACTTGCTTCGGAATTAAATACAAAAGGCACAATGCTGACTTAAGTACAAGAAAACCGACTCTTCTTACTGTCTATGTTTTGAACCATTCATGTGACACTAGTTATGGATTCCGATGCTTCACTTCAGGTTTACTGTATCCCTCTGACCTTCTTATTGACGATGAAACACAGAAATTGCATCGGAATTAAATACAAAAGGCACAATGCCAACTTAAGTACAAGAAAACTGACTCTTCTTACTGTCTATGTTTTGAACCATTCCTGTGACACTAGTTATAGATTCCGATGCTTCACTTCAGGTTTACTGTATGCCTCTGACCTTCTTATTGACGATGAAACCCAGAAATTGCATCGGAATTAAATAGAAAAGGCACAATGCCGACTTAAGTACAAGAAAACTGACTCTTCTTACTGTCTATGTTTTGAACCATTCATGTGACACTAGTTATAGATTCCGATGCTTCATTTCAGGTTCACTGTATCCCTCTGAAGTTCTTATTGACGATGAAACACCGAAATTGCATCGGAATTAATACAAAAGGCACAATGCCGACTTAAGTACAAGAAAACTGACTCTTCTTACTGTCTATGTTTTGAACCATTCCTGTGAAACTAGTTATAGATTCCGATGCTTCACTTCAGGTTTACTGTATGCCTCTGACCTTATTGACGATGAAACACAGAAATTGCATCGGAATTTAATACAAACGTCACAATGCCGACTTAAGTACAAGAAAACTGACTCTTCTTACTGTCTATGTTTTGAACCATTCCTGTGACACTAGTTATAGATTCTGATTCTTCACTTCAGCTTTACTGTATCCCTCTGACCTCCTTATTGACGATGAAACACAGAAATTGCATCGGAATTACATACAAAACGCACAATGCCGACCTAAGTACAAGACAACTGACTCTTCTTACTGTCCATGATTTGAACCATTCATGTGACACTCGTTATAGGTTCCGATGCTTTACTCAAGGTTTGCTGTATCCCTCTGACCTTCTTACTGACGATGAAACACAGAAATTGCTTCGGAATTAAATACAAAAGGCACAATGCCGACTTCAGTACAAGATAACGGACACTTCTTAATGTCTATGATTTGAACCATTCCTGTGACACTAGTTATAGATTCCGATGCTTCACTTCAGGTTTACTGTTTCATTCTGACCTTCTTAGTGACGTTGAAACACAAAAAATGCATCGGAATTAAATACAAAACGCACAATGCCGACTAATGTACAAGAAAACTGACTCTTCTTACTGTCTATGCTTTGAACCATTCCTGTGACACTAGTTACAGATTCCGATGCTTCACTTCAGGTTTACTGTTTCCCTCTGACCTTCTTATTGACGATGAAACACAGAAATTGCGTCGGAATTAAATACAAAAGGTACAATGCCGACTTAAGTACAAGAAAACTGACTCTTCTTACTGTCTATGTTTTGAACCATTCCTGTGACACTAGTTATGGATTCCGATGCTTCACTTCAGGTTTACTGTATCCCTCTGACCTTCTTATTGACGATGAAACACATATATTGCATCGGAATTAAACACAATACGCACAATGCCGACTTAAGTACAAGAAAATTGACTCTTCTTACTCTCTATGCTTTGAATCATTCCTGTGACACTAGTTATAGTTTCCGATGCTTCACTTCAGGTTTACTGATTCCTTCTGAAGTTCTTATTGACGATGAAACACAGAAATTGCATCGGAATTAAATACAATAGGCACAATGCCGACTTAAGTACAAGAAAACTGACTCTTCTGACTGTGTAAGTTTTGAACCATTCCTGTGACACTAGTTACAGATTCCGATGCTTCACTTTAGGTTTACTGTATCCCTCTGACCTTCTTGTTGATGATGAAACACTGAAATTGCATCGGAATTAAATACAAAATGCACAATGCCGACTTAAGTACAAGAAAACTGACTCTTCTTACTGTCTATGTTTTGAACCATACCTGTGACACTTGTTATAGGTTCCGATGCTTCACTTCAGGTTTACTGTATGCCTCTGACCTTCTTATTGACGATGAAACACAGAAATTGCATCGGAATTTCATACAAACGTCACAATGCCGACTTAAGTACAAGAAAACTGACTCTTCTTACTGTCTATGTTTTGAACCATTCCTGTGACACTAGTTATAGATTCTGATTCTTCACTTCAGCTTTACTGTTTCCCTCTGACCTCCTTATTGGCGATGAAACACAGAAATTCCATCGGAATTACATACAAAACGCACAATGCCGACCTAAGTACAAGACAACTGACTCTTCTTACTGTCTATGTTTTGAACCATTCATGTGACACTCGTTATAGGTTCCGATGCTTTACTCAAGGTTTGCTGTATCCCTCTGACCTTCTTACTGACGATGAAACACAGAAATTGCTTCGGAATTAAATACAAAAGGCACAATGCCGACTTCAGTACAAGATAACGGACACTTCTTAATGTCTATGATTTGAACCATTCCTGTGACACTAGTTATAGATTCCGATGCTTCACTTCAGGTTTACTGTTTCATTCTGACCTTCTTATTGACGGTGAAACACAAAAATTGCATCGGAATTAAATACAAAACGCACAATGCCGACTAATGTACAAGAAAACTGACTCTTCTTACTGTCTATGTTTTGAACCATTCATGTGACACACGTTATAGGTTCCGATGCTTCACTTCAGGTTTACTGTATCCCTCTGACCTTCTTATTGACGATGAAACACAGAAATTACATCGGTATTAAATATAAAAGGCACAATGCCGATTTAAGTAAAAGAAAACTGACTCTTCTTACTGTCTATGATTAAAACCATTACTGTGACACTAGTTTGAGATTCCGATGCTTCACTTCAGGTTCACTGTATCCCTCTGACCTTCTTTTTGACGATGAAACACAGAAATTGCATCGGAATTAAATACAAAAGGCACAATTCCGACTTAAGTACAAGAAAACTAACTCTTCTTACTGTCTATGTTTTGAACCATTCCTGTGACACTAGTTATAGATGCCGATGCTTCACTTCAGGTTTACTGTATGCCTCTGACTTTCTTATTGACTATGAAACACTGAAATTGCATCGGAATTAAATACAAGAGGCACAATGCCCACTTAACTACAAGAAGAGTGACTCTTCTTACTGTCTATGCTTTGAACCATTCCTGTGACACTAGTTATAGATTCCGATGCTTCACTTGAGGTTTACTGTATCCCTCTGACCTTCTTATTGACGATGAAACACAAAATTGCATCGGAATTAAATACAAAAGGCACAATGCCGACTTAAGTACAAGAAAACTGACTCCTCTTACTGTCTATGTTTTGAACCATTCCTGTGACACCAGTTATAGATTCCGATGCTTCACTTGAGGTTTGCTGTATGCCTCTGACCTTCTTAGTGACGATGAAACACAGTACTTGCTTCGGAATTAAATACAAAAGGCACAATGCTGACTTAAGTACAAGAAAACCGACTCTTCTTACTGTCTATGTTTTGAACCATTCATGTGACACTAGTTATGGATTCCGATGCTTCACTTCAGGTTTACTGTATCCCTCTGACCTTCTTATTGACGATGAAACACAGAAATTGCATCGGAATTAAATACAAAAGGCACAATGCCAACATAAGTACAAGAAAACTGACTCTTCTTACTGTCTATGTTTTGAACCATTCCTGTGACACTAGTTATAGATTCCGATGCTTCACTTCAGGTTTACTGTATGCCTCTGACCTTCTTATTGACGATGAAACCCAGAAATTGCATCGGAATTAAATAGAAAAGGCACAATGCCGACTTAAGTACAAGAAAACTGACTCTTCTTACTGTCTATGTTTTGAACCATTCATGTGACACTAGTTATAGATTCCGATACTTCACTTCAGGTTTACTGTATCCCTCTGACCTTCTTATTGACGACGAGACACAGAAATTTCATCGGAATTGAATACAAAAGGCACAATTCCGACTTAAGTACAAGAAAACTGACTCTTCTTACTGTCTATGTTTTGAACCATTCCTGTGACTCTAGTTATAGATTCCGATGCTTCATTTCAGGTTCACTGTATCCCTCTGAAGTTCTTATTGACGATGAAACACCGAAATTGCATCGGAATTAATACAAAAGGCACAATGCCGACTTAAGTACAAGAAAACTGACTCTTCTTACTGTCTATGTTTTGAACCATTCCTGTGAAACTAGTTATAGATTCCGATGCTTCACTTCAGGTTTACTGTATGCCTCTGACCTTATTGACGATGAAACACAGAAATTGCATCGGAATTTAATACAAACGTCACAATGCCGACTTAAGTACAAGAAAACTGACTCTTCTTACTGTCTATGTTTTGAACCATTCCTGTGACACTAGTTATAGATTCTGATTCTTCACTTCAGCTTTACTGTATCCCTCTGACCTCCTTATTGACGATGAAACACAGAAATTGCATCGGAATTACATACAAAACGCACAATGCCGACCTAAGTACAAGACAACTGACTCTTCTTACTGTCCATGATTTGAACCATTCATGTGACACTCGTTATAGGTTCCGATGCTTTACTCAAGGTTTGCTGTATCCCTCTGACCTTCTTACTGACGATGAAACACAGAAATTGCTTCGGAATTAAATACAAAAGGCACAATGCCGACTTCAGTACAAGATAACGGACACTTCTTAATGTCTATGATTTGAACCATTCCTGTGACACTAGTTATAGATTCCGATGCTTCACTTCAGGTTTACTGTTTCATTCTGACCTTCTTATTGACGTTGAAACACAAAAATTGCATCGGAATTAAATACAAAACGCACAATGCCGACTAATGTACAAGAAAACTGACTCTTCTTACTGTCTATGCTTTGAACCATTCCTGTGACACTAGTTACAGATTCCGATGCTTCACTTCAGGTTTACTGTTTCCCTCTGACCTTCTTATTGACGATGAAACACAGAAATTGCGTCGGAATTAAATACAAAAGGTACAATGCCGACTTAAGTACAAGAAAACTGACTCTTCTTACTGTCTATGTTTTGAACCATTCCTGTGACACTAGTTATGGATTCCGATGCTTCACTTCAGGTTTACTGTATCCCTCTGACCTTCTTATTGACGATGAAACACATATATTGCATCGGAATTAAACACAATACGCACAATGCCGACTTAAGTACAAGAAAATTGACTCTTCTTACTCTCTATGCTTTGAATCATTCCTGTGACACTAGTTATAGTTTCCGATGCTTCACTTCAGGTTTAATGATTCCTTCTGAAGTTCTTATTGACGATGAAACACAGAAATTGCATCGGAATTAAATACAATAGGCACAATGCCGACTTAAGTACAAGAAAACTGACTCTTCTGACTGTGTAAGTTTTGAACCATTCCTGTGACACTAGTTATAGATTCCGATGCTTCACTTCAGGTTTACTGTATCCCTCTGACCTTCTTATTGACGATGAAACAAAGAAATTACATCGGAATTAAATATAAAAGGCACAATGCCGATTTATGTACAAGAAAGCTAACTCTTCTTACTGTCTATGTTTTGAGCCATTACTGTGATACTAGTTATAAATTCCGATGCCTCACTTCAGGTTCACTGTATCCCTCTGACCTTCTTTTTGACGATGAAACACAGAAATTGCATCGGAATTAAATACAAAAATCACAATTCCGACTTAAGTACAAGAAAACTGACTCTTCTTACTGTCTATGTTTTGAACCATTCCTGTGACACTAGTTATAGATTCCGATGCTTCACTTCAGGGTTACTGTATCCCTCTGACCTTCTTATTGGCGATGAAACACAGAAATTGCATCGGAATTAAATACAAAAGGCACAATGCCGACTTAAGTACAAGAAAACTGACTCTTCTTACTGTCTATGTTTGAACCATTCCTGTGACACTAGTCATAGATTCCGATGCTTCACGTCAGGTTTACTGTATCCCTCTGACGTTCTTATTGACGATGAAACACAGAAATTGCATCGGAATTAAATAGAAAAGTCACAATGCTGACTTAAGTACAAGAACACTGACTCTTCTTACTGTCTATGTCTCGAACCATTCCTGTGACACAAGTTATAGATTCCGATGCTCCACTTTAGTTCTACTGTATCCCTCTGACTTTCTTATTGACGATGAAAAACAGATATTGCATCGGAAATAAATACAAAAGGCACAATGCCGACTTAATTACAAGAAAAATGACTCTTCTTACTGTCTATGTTTTGAACCATACCTGTGACACTAGTTATAGATTCCGATGCTTCACTTCAGGTTTACTGTACACCTCTGACCTTCTTATTCACGATGAATCACAGAAATTGCATCGAAATTAAATACAAAAGGCACAATGCTAACTTAAGTACAAGAAAAATGACTCTTCTTACTGTCTATGTTTTGAACCATTCATGTGACACTAGTTATAGATTCCGATGCTCCACTTCAAGTTTTCTGTATCCCTCTGACCTTCTTATTGACGATGAAACACAGAAATAGCATCGGAATTAAATACAAAAGGCACAAGGCCGACTTCAGTACAAGAAAACTGACTCTTCTTACTTTCTATGTTTTGAACCATTCCTGTGACACTAGTTATAGATTCCGATGCTCCACTTCAGGTTTACTGTATCCCTCTGACCTTCTTATTGACGATGAAACACAGAAATTACATCGGTATTAATTATAAAAGGCACAATGCCGATTGAAGTACAAGAAAACTGACTCTTCTTACTGTCTATGTTTTGAAACATTACTGTGACACTTGTTATAGTTTCCGATGCTTCACTTCAGGTTCACTGTATCCCTCTGACCTTCTTTCTGACGATGAAACACAGAAATTGCATCGGAATTAAATACAAAAGGCACAATTCCGACTTAAGTACAAGAAAACTGACTCTTCTTACTGGCTATGTTTTGAACCATTCCTGTGACACTAGTTATAGATGCCGATGCTTCACTTCAGGTTTACTGTATGCCTCTGACTTTCTTATTGACTATGAAACACTGAAATTGCATCGGAATTAAATACAAGGGGCACAATGCCGACTTAACTACAAGAAGACTGACTCTTCTTACTGTCTATGCTTTGAACCATTCCTGTGACACTAGTTATAGATTCCGATGCTTCACTTGAGGTTTACTGTATCCCTCTGACCTTCTTATTGACGATGGAACTCAAAAATTGCATCGGAATTAAATACAAAAGGCACAATGCCCACTTAAGTACAAGAAAACTGACTCCTCTTACTGTCTATGTTTTGAACCATTCCTGTGACACCAGTTATAGATTCCGATGCTTCACTTCAGGTTTACTGTATGCCTCTGACCTTCTTAGTGACGATGAAACACAGTATTTGCTTCGGAATTAAATACAAAAGGCACAATGCTGACTTAGGTACAAGAAAACTGACTCTTCTTACTGTCTATGTTTGAACCATTCCTCTGACACTAGTTATAGATTCTGATGCTTCACTTCAGGTTTACTGTGTGCCTCTGACCTCCTTATTGACGATGAAACACAGAAATTGCATCGGAATTAAATACAAAAGGCACAATGCCGACTTAAGTACAAGAAAACTGACTCTTCTTACTGTGTAAGTTTTGAACCATTCCTGTGACACTAGTTATAGATTCCGATGCTTCACTTCAGGTTTACTGTATCCCTCTGACCTTCTTATTGACGATGAAACAAAGAAATTACATCGGAATTAAATATAAAAGGCACAATGCCGATTTATGTACAAGAAAACTGACTCTTCTTACTGTCTATGTTTTGAGAGATTACTGTGATACTAGTTATAAATTCCGATGCCTCACTTCAGGTTCACTGTATCCCTCTGACCTTCTTTTTGACGATGAAACTCAGAAATTGCATCGGAATTAAATACAAAAATCACAATCCCGTCTTTAGTACAAGATAACTGACACTTCTTACTGTCTGTGATTTGAACCATTTCTGTGACACTAGTTATAGATTCCGATGGTTCACTTCAGGTTTACTGTGTCCCTCTGAACTTCTTATTGACGATGAAACACAAAAATTGCATCACAATTAAATATAAAACGCACAATGCCGACTTAAGTACAAGAAAACTGACTCTTCTTACTGTCTATGCTTTGAGCCATTCCTGTGACACTAGTTATAGATTCCGATTCTTCACTTCAGGTTTACTGTATCCCTCTGATCTTCTTATTGACGATGAAACACAGAAATTGCGTCGCAATTAAATACAAAAGGCACAATGCCGACTTAAGTACATGATAACTGACTCTTCTTACTGTCAATGCTTTGAACCATTCCTGTGACACTAGTTATAGATTCCGATGCTTCACTTCAGGTTTACTGTATGCCTCCGACCTTCTTATAGACAATGAAACATAGAAATTGATTCGGAATTAAATAGAAAAGGCACAATGCCGACTTAAGTACAAGTAAACTGACTCTTCTTACTGTCTATGTTTTGAACCATTCCTGTGACACTAGTTTTAGATTCCGATGCTTCACTTCAGGTTTACTGTATCCCTCTGACCTTCTTATTGATGATGAAACACTGAAATTGCATCGGAATAAAATACAAAATGCACAATGCCGACTTAAGTACAAGAAAACTGACTCTTCTTACTGTCTATGTTTTGAACCATACCTGTGACACTTGTTATAGGTTCCGATGCTTCACTTCAGGTTTACTGTATGCCTCTGACCTTCTTATTGACGATGAAACACAGAAATAGCATCGGAATTTAATACAAACGTCACAATGCCGACTTAAGTACAAGAATACTGACTCTTCTTACTGTCTATGTTTTGAACCATTCCTGTGACACTAGTTATAGATTCTGATTCTTCACTTCAGCTTTACTGTATTCCTCGGACCTCCTTATTGACGATGAAACACAGAAATTGCATCGGAATTACACACAAAACGCACAATGCCGACCTAAGTACAAGACAACTGACTATTCTTACTGTCTATGTTTTGAACCATTCATGTGATACTCGTTATAGGTTCCGATGCTTTACTCAAGGTTTGCTGTATCCCTCTGACCTTCTTACTGACGATGAAACACAGAAATTGCTTCGGAATTAAATACAAAAGGCACAATGCCGACTTCAGTAAAAGATAACGGACACTTCTTAATGTCTATGATTTGAACCATTCCTGTGACACTACTTATAGATTCCGATGCTTCACTTCAGGTTTACTGTTTCATTCTGACCTTCTTATTGACGTTGAAACACAAAAATTGCATCGGAATTAAATATAAAACGCACAATGCCGACTAATGTACAAGAAAACTGACTCTTCTTACTGTCTATGCTTTGAACCATTCCTGTGACACTAGTTACAGATTCCGATGCTTCACTTCAGGTTTACTGTTTCCCTCTGACCTTCTTATTGACGATGAAACACAGAAATTGCGTCGGAATTAAATACAAAAGGTACAATGCCGACTTAAGTACAAGAAAACTGACTCTTCTTACTGTCTATGTTTTGAACCATTCCTGTGACACTAGTTATGGATTCCGATGCTTCACTTCAGGTTTACTGTATCCCTCTGACCTTCTTATTGACGATGAAACACATATATTGCATCGGAATTAAACACAAAACGCACAATGCCGACTTAAGTACAAGAAAATTGACACTTCTTACTCTCTATGCTTTGAATCATTCCTGTGACACTAGTTATAGTTTCCGATGCTTCACTTCAGGTTTACTGTATCCTTCTGAAGTTCTTATTGACGATGAAACACAGAAATTGCATCGGAATTAAATACAATAGGCACAATGCCGACTTAAGTACAAGAAAACTGACTCTTCTTACTGTGTAAGTTTTGAACCATTCCTGTGACACTAGTTATAGTTTCCGATGCTTCACTTCAGGTTTACTGTATCCCTCTGACCTTCTTATTGACGATGAAACAAAGCAATTACATCGGAATTAAATAGAAAAGGCACAATGCCGATTTATGTACAAGAAAACTGACTCTTCTTACTGTCTATGTTTTGAGCCATTACTGTGATACTAGTAATAAATTCCGATGCCTCACTTCAGGTTCACTGTATCCCTCTGACCTTCTTTTTGACGATGAAACACAGAAATTGCATCGGAATTAAATACAAAAATCACAATTCCGACTTAAGTACAAGAAAACTGACTCTTCTTACTGTCTATGTTTTGAACCATTCCTGTGACACTAGTTATAGATTCCGATGCTTCACTTCAGGGTTACTGTATCCCTCTGACCTTCTTATTGGCGATGAAACACAGAAATTATATCGGAATTAAATACAAAAGGCACAATGCCGACTTAAGTACAAGAAAACTGACTCTTCTTACTGTCTATGCTTTGAACCATTCATGTGCCACTCGTTATAGATTCCGATGCTTTACTTCAGGTTTACTGTATCTCTCTGACCTTCGTATTGACGATGATACACAGAAATTGCTACGGCATTAAATACAAAAGGCACAATGCCGACTTAAGTACAAGATAACTGACTCTTCTTACTGTCAATGTTTTGAACCATTCCTGTGACACTAGTTATAGATTCCGATGCTTCACTTCAGGTTTACTGTATCCCTCCGATCATTTTATAGACGATGAAACATAGAAATTGCATCGGAATTAAATAGAAAAGGCACATTGCCGACTTAAGTACAAGAAAACTGACTCTTCTTACTGTCTATGTTTTGAACTATTCCTGTGACACTAGTTATAGATTCCGATTCTTCACTTCAGGTTTACTGTATCCCTCTGACCTTCTTATTGATGATGAAACACTGAAATTGCATCGGAATTAAATACAAAATGCACAATGCCGACTTAAGTACAAGAAAACTGACTCTTCTTACTGTCTATGTTTTGAACCATTCCTGTGACACTTGTTATAGATTCCGATGCTTCACTTCAGGTTTACTGTATGCCTCTGACCTTCTTATTGACGACGAAACACAGAAATAGCATCGGAATTAAATACAAATATCACAATGCTGACTTAGGTACAAGAAAACTGACTCTTCTTACTGTCTAAGATTTGAACCATTCCTCTGACACAAGTTATGGATTCTGATGCTTCACTTCAGGTTTACTGTATCCCTCTGACCTCCTTATTGACGATGCAACACAGAAATTGCATTGGAATTAAATACAAAAGGCACAATGCCGACCTAAGTACAAGAAAACTGACTCTTCTTACTGTCTATGTTTTGAACCATTCATGTGACACTCGTTATAGATTCCGATGCTTTACTTCAGGTTTACTGTATCCCTCTGACCTTCTTACTGACGATGAAAAACAGAAATTGCTTCGGAATTAAATACAAAAGGCACAATGCCGACTTAAGTACAATAAAACTCACTCTTCTTACTGTCTATGATTTGATTCATTCATGTGACACTCGTTATAGATTCCGATGCTTTACTTCAAGTTTACTGTATCCCTCTGACCTTCTTATTGACGATGAAACACAGAAATTGCTTCGGAATTAAATACAAAAGGCACAATGCCGACTTAAGTACAAGATAACTGACTCCTCTTACTGTCAATGTTTTGAACCATTCCTGTGACACTAGTTACAGATTCCGATGCTTCACTTCAGGTTTACTGTATCCCTCCGAGCTTCTCATAGACGATGAAACATAGAAATTGCATCGGAGATAAATAGAAAAGGCACATTGCCGACTTAAGTACAAGAAAACTGACTCATCTTACTGTCTATGTTTGAACCATTCCTGTGACACTAGTTATAGATTCCGATGCTTCACTTCAGGTTTGCTGTATCCCTCTGACCTTCTTATTGATGATGAAACACTGAAATAGCATCGGAATTAAATACAAAATGTACAATGCCGACTTAAGTACAAGAAAACTGACTCTTCTTACTGTCTATGTTTTGAACCATTCCTGTGAAACTTGTTATACATTCCGATGCTTCACTTCAGGTTTACTGTATGCCTATGACCTTCTTATTGACGACGAAACACATAAATTGCATCGGAATTAAATACAAACATCACAATGCCGACTTAGGTACAAGAAAACTGACTCATCTTACTGTCTATGTTTTGAACCATTCCTGTGACACTAGTTATAGATTCTGATGCTTCACTTCATGTTTACTGTATCCCTCTGGCCTCCTTATTGACGATGAAACACAGAAATTGCATTGGAATGAAATACAAAAGGCACAATGCCGACCTAAGTACAAGAAAACTGACTCTTCTTACTGTCTATGTTTTGAACCATTCATGTGACACTCGTTATAGATTCCGATGCTTTACTTCAGGTTTACTGTATCCCTCTGACCTTCTTACTGACGATGAAACACAGAAATTGCTTTGGAATTAAATACAAAACGCACAATGCCGACTTAAGTACAAGATAACTGACACTTCTTACTGTCTATGATTTGAACCATTCCTGTGACACTAGTTATAGATTCCGATGCTTCACTTCAGGTTTACTGTTTCCCTCTGACCTTCTTATTGACGATGAAACACAAAAATTGCATCGGAATTAAATATAAAACGCACAATGCCGACTTAAGTACAAGAAAACTGACTCTTCTTACTGTCTATGCTTTGAACCATTCCTGTGACACTAGTTATAGATTCCGATGCTTCACTTGAGGTTTACTGTATCCCTCTGACCTTCTTATTGACGATGGAACTCAAAAATTGCATCGGAATTAAATACAAAAGGCACAATGCCCACTTAAGTACAAGAAAACTGACTCCTCTTACTGTCTATGTTTTGAACCATTCCTGTGACACCAGTTATAGATTCCGATGCTTCACTTCAGGTTTACTGTATGCCTCTAACCTTCTTAGTGACGATGAAACACAGCATTTGCTTCGGAATTAAATACAAAAGGCACAATGCTGACTTAAGTACAAGAAAACTGACTCTTCTTACTGTCTATGTTTTGAACCATTCATGTGACACTAGTTATGGATTCCGATGCTTCACTTCAGGTTTACTGTATGCCTCTGACCTTCTTATTGACGATGAAACACAGAAATTGCATCGGAATTAAATACAAACATCACAATGCCGACTTAGGTACAAGAAAACTGACTCTTCTTACTGTCTATGTTTTGAACCATTCCTGTGACACTAGTTATAGATTCCGATGCTTCACTTCAGGTTTACTGTATGCCTCTGACCTTCTTATTGACGATGAAACACAGAAATTGCATCGGAATTAAATACAAACATCACAATGCCGACTTAGTTACAAGAAAACTGACTCTTCTTACTGTCTATGTTTTGAACCATTCATGTGACACTAGTTATGGATTCCGATGCTTCACTTCAGGTTTACTGTATCCCTCTGACCTTCTTATTGACGATGAAACACAGAAATTGCATCGGAATTAATACAAAAGTCACAATGCCGACTTAAGTACAAGAAAACTGACTCTTCTTACTGTCTATGTTTTGAACCATTCCTCTGACACTAGTTATAGATTCTGATGCTTCACTTCAGGTTTACTGTGTGCCTCTGACCTCCTTATTGACGATGAAACACAGAAATTGCATCGGAATTAAATACAAAAGGCACAATGCCGACTTAAGTACAAGAAAACTGACTCTTCTTACTGTGTAAGTTTTGAACCATTCCTGTGACACTAGTTATAGATTCCGATGCTTCACTTCAGGTTTACTGTATCCCTCTGACCTTCTTATTGACGATGAAACAAAGAAATTACTTCGGAATTAAATATAAAAGGCACAATGCCGATTTATGTACAAGAAAACTGACTCTTCTTACTGTCTATGTTTTGAGAGATTACTGTGATACTAGTTATAAATTCCGATGCCTCACTTCAGGTTGACTGTATCCCTCTGACCTTCTTTTTGACGATGAAACACAGAAATTGCATCGGAATTAAATACAAAAATCACAATGCCGTCTTTAGTACAAGATAACTGACACTTCTTACTGTCTGTGATTTGAACCATTTCTGTGACTCTAGTTATAGATTCCGATTCTTCACTTCAGGTTTACTGTATCCCTCTGATCTTCTTATTGTCGATGAAACACAGAAATTGCGTCGCAATTAAATACAAAAGGCACAATGCCGACTTAAGTACATGATAACTGACTCTTCTTACTGTCAATGCTTTGAACCATTCCTGTGACACTAGTTATAGATTCCGATGCTTCACTTCAGGTTTACTGTATGCCTCCGACCTTCTTATAGACAATGAAACATAGAAATTGATTCGGAATTAAATAGAAAAGGCACAATGCCGACTTAAGTACAAGTAAACTGACTCTTCTTACTGTCTATGTTTTGAACCATTCCTGTGACACTAGTTTTAGATTCCGATGCTTCACTTCAGGTTTACTGTATCCCTCTGACCTTCTTATTGATGATGAAACACTGAAATTGCATCGGAATTAAATACAAAATGCACAATGCCGACTTAAGTACAAGAAAACTGACTCTTCTTACTGTCTATGTTTTGAACCATACCTGTGACACTTGTTATAGGTTCCGATGCTTCACTTCAGGTTTACTGTATGCCTCTGACCTTCTTATTGACGATGAAACACAGAAATTGCATCGGAATTTAATACAAACGTCACAATGCCGACTTAAGTACAAGAATACTGACTCTTCTTACTGTCTATGTTTTGAACCATTCCTGTGACACTAGTTATAGATTCTGATTCTTCACTTCAGCTTTACTGTATCCCTCTGACCTCCTTATTGACGATGAAACACAGAAATTGCATCGGAATTACACACAAAACGCACAATGCCGACCTAAGTACAAGACAACTGACTCTTCTTACTGTCTATGTTTTGAACCATTCATGTGATACTCGTTATAGGTTCCGATGCTTTACTCAAGGTTTGCTGTATCCCTCTGACCTTCTTACTGACGATGAAACACAGAAATTGCTTCGGAATTAAATACAAAAGGCACAATGCCGAATTCAGTACAAGATAACGGACACTTCTTAATGTCTATGATTTGAACCATTCCTGTGACACTAGTTATAGATTCCGATGCTTCACTTCAGGTTTACTGTTTCATTCTGACCTTCTTATTGACGTTGAAACACAAAAATTGCATCGGAATTAAATATAAAACGCACAATGCCGACTAATGTACAAGAAAACTGACTCTTCTTACTGTCTATGCTTTGAACCATTCCTGTGACACTAGTTACAGATTCCGATGCTTCACTTCAGGTTTACTGTTTCCCTCTGACCTTCTTATTGACGATGAAACACAGAAATTGCGTCGGAATTAAATACAAAAGGTACAATGCCGACTTAAGTACAAGAAAACTGACTCTTCTTACTGTCTATGTTTTGAACCATTCCTGTGACACTAGTTACAGATTCCGATGCTTCACTTCAGGTTTACTGTATCCCTCTGACATTCTTATTGACGATGAAACAAAGCAATTACATCGGAATTAAATAGAAAAGGCACAATGCCGATTTATGTACAAGAAAACTGACTCTTCTTACTGTCTATGTTTTGAGCCATTACTGTGATACTAGTAATAAATTCCGATGCCTCACTTCAGGTTCACTGTATCCCTCTGACCTTCTTTTTGACGATGAAACACAGAAATTGCATCGGAATTAAATACAAAAATCACAATTCCGACTTAAGTACAAGAAATCTGACTCTTCTTACTGTCTATGTTTTGAACCATTCCTGTGACACTAGTTATAGATTCCGATGCTTCACTTCAGGGTTACTGTATCCCTCTGACCTTCGTATTGGCGATGAAACACAGAAATTATATCGGAATTAAATACAAAAGGCACAATGCCGACTTAAGTACAAGAAAACTGACTCTTCTTACTGTCTATGCTTTGAACCATTCATGTGACACTCGTTATAGATTCCGATGCTTTACTTCAGGTTTACTGTATCCCTCTGACCTTCGTATTGACGATGATACACAGAAATTGCTACGGCATTAAATACAAAAGGCACAATGCCGACTTAAGTACAAGATAACTGACTCTTCTTACTGTCAATGTTTTGAACCATTCCTGTGACACTAGTTATAGATTCCGATGCTTCACTTCAGGTTTACTGTATCCCTCCGATCATTTTATAGACGATGAAACATAGAAATTGCATCGGAATTAAATAGAAAAGGCACATTGAAGACTTAAGTACAAGAAAACTGACTCTTCTTACTGTCTATGTTTTGAACTATTCCTGTGACACTAGTTATAGATTCCGATGCTTCACTTCAGGTTTACTGTATCCCTCTGACCTTCTTATTGATGATGAAACACTGAAATTGCATCGGAATTAAATACAAAATGCACAATGCCGACTTAAGTACAAGAAAACTGACTCTTCTTACTGTCTATGTTTTGAACCATTTCTGTGACACTCGTTATAGATTCCGATGCTTCACTTCAGGTTTACTGTATGCCTCTGACCTTCTTATTGACGACGAAACACAGAAATAGCATCGGAATTAAATACAAATATCACAATGCTGACATAGGTACAAGAAAACTGACTCTTCTTACTGTCTATGATTTGAACCATTCCTCTGACACAAGTTATGGATTCTGATGCTTCACTTCAGGTTTACTGTATCCCTCTGACCTCCTTATTGACGATGCAACACAGAAATTGCATTGGAATTAAATACAAAAGGCACAATGCCGACCTAAGTACAAGAAAACTGACTCTTCTTACTGTCTATGTTTTGAACCATTCATGTGACACTCGTTATAGATTCCGATGCTTTACTTCAGGTTTTCTGTATCCCTCTGACCTTCTTACTGACGATGAAAAACAGAAATTGCTTCGGAATTAAATACAAAAGGCACAATGCCGACTTAAGTACAATAAAACTCACTCTTCTTACTGTCTATGTTTTGATTCATTCATGTGACACTCGTTATAGATTCCGATGCTTTACTTCAGGTTTACTGTATCCCTCTGACCTTCTTATTGACGATGAAACACAGAAATTGCTTCGGAATTAAATACAAAAGGCACAATGCCGACTTAAGTACAAGATAACTGACTCTTCTTACTGTCAATGTTTTGAACCATTCCTGTGACACTAGTTACAGATTCCGATGCTTCACTTCAGGTTTACTGTATCCCTCCGAGCTTCTCATAGACGATGAAACATAGAAATTGCATCGGAGTTAAATAGAAAAGGCACATTGCCGACTTAAGTACAAGAAAACTGACTCATCTTACTGTCTATGTTTGAACCATTCCTGTGACACTAGTTATAGATTCCGATGCTTCACTTCAGGTTTGCTGTATCCCTCTGACCTTCTTATTGATGATGAAACACTGAAATAGCATCGGAATTAAATACAAAATGTACAATGCCGACTTAAGTACAAGAAAACTGACTCTTCTTACTGTCTATGTTTTGAACCATTCCTGTGAAACTTGTTATACATTCCGATGCTTCACTTCAGGTTTACTGTATGCCTATGACCTTCTTATTGACGACGAAACACATAAATTGCATCGGAATTAAATACAAACATCACAATGACGACTTAGGTACAAGAAAACTGACTCATCTTACTGTCTATGTTTTGAACCATTCCTGTGACACAAGTTATAGATTCTGATGCTTCACTTCAGGTTTACTGTATCCCTCTGACCTCCTTATTGACGATGAAACACAGAAATTGCATTGGAATGAAATACAAAAGGCACAATGCCGACCTAAGTACAAGAAAACTGACTCTTCTTACTGTCTATGTTTTGAACCATTCATGTGACACTCGTTATAGATTCCGATGCTTTACTTCAGGTTTACTGTATCCCTCTGACCTTCTTACTGACGATGAAACACAGAAATTGCTTTGGAATTAAATACAAAACGCACAATGCCGACTTAAGTACAAGATAACTGACACTTCTTACTGTCTATGATTTGAACCATTCCTGTGACACTAGTTATAGATTCCGATGCTTCACTTCAGGTTTACTGTTTCCCTCTGACCTTCTTATTGACGATGAAACACAGAAATTGCGTCGGAATTAAATACAAAAGGCACAATGCCGACTTAAGTACAATAAAACTCACTCTTCTTACTGTCTATGTTTTGATTCATTCATGTGACACTCGTTATAGATTCCGATGCTTTACTTCAGGTTTACTGTATCCCTCTGACCTTCTTATTGACGATGAAACACAGAAATTGCTTCGGAATTAAATACAAAAGGCACAATGCCGACTTAAGTACAAGATAACTGACTCTTCTTACTGTCAATGTTTTGAACCATTCCTGTGACACTAGTTACAGATTCCGATGCTTCACTTCAGGTTTACTGTATCCCTCCGAGCTTCTCATAGACGATGAAACATAGAAATTGCATCGGAGTTAAATAGAAAAGGCACATTGCCGACTTAAGTACAAGAAAACTGACTCATCTTACTGTCTATGTTTGAACCATTCCTGTGACACTAGTTATAGATTCCGATGCTTCACTTCAGGTTTGCTGTATCCCTCTGACCTTCTTATTGATGATGAAACACTGAAATAGCATCGGAATTAAATACAAAATGTACAATGCCGACTTAAGTACAAGAAAACTGACTCTTCTTACTGTCTATGTTTTGAACCATTCCTGTGAAACTTGTTATACATTCCGATGCTTCACTTCAGGTTTACTGTATGCCTATGACCTTCTTATTGACGACGAAACACATAAATTGCATCGGAATTAAATACAAACATCACAATGACGACTTAGGTACAAGAAAACTGACTCATCTTACTGTCTATGTTTTGAACCATTCCTGTGACACTAGTTATAGATTCTGATGCTTCACTTCAGGTTTACTGTATCCCTCTGACCTCCTTATTGACGATGAAACACAGAAATTGCATTGGAATGAAATACAAAAGGCACAATGCCGACCTAAGTACAAGAAAACTGACTCTTCTTACTGTCTATGTTTTGAACCATTCATGTGACACTCGTTATAGATTCCGATGCTTTACTTCAGGTTTACTGTATCCCTCTGACCTTCTTACTGACGATGAAACACAGAAATTGCTTTGGAATTAAATACAAAACGCACAATGCCGACTTAAGTACAAGATAACTGACACTTCTTACTGTCTATGATTTGAACCATTCCTGTGACACTAGTTATAGATTCCGATGCTTCACTTCAGGTTTACTGTTTCCCTCTGACCTTCTTATTGACGATGAAACACAGAAATTGCGTCGGAATTAAATACAAAAGGCACAATGCCGACTTAAGTACAATAAAACTCACTCTTCTTACTGTCTATGTTTTGATTCATTCATGTGACACTCGTTATAGATTCCGATGCTTTACTTCAGGTTTACTGTATCCCTCTGACCTTCTTATTGACGATGAAACACAGAAATTGCTTCGGAATTAAATACAAAAGGCACAATGCCGACTTAAGTACAAGATAACTGACTCTTCTTACTGTCAATGTTTTGAACCATTCCTGTGACACTAGTTACAGATTCCGATGCTTCACTTCAGGTTTACTGTATCCCTCCGAGCTTCTCATAGACGATGAAACATAGAAATTGCATCGGAGTTAAATAGAAAAGGCACATTGCCGACTTAAGTACAAGAAAACTGACTCTTCTTACTGTCTATGTTTTAAACCATTCATGTGACACTCGTTACAGATTCCGATGCTTTACTTCAGGTTTACTGTATCCCTCTGACCTTCTTACTGACGATGAAACACAGAAATTGCTTTGGAATTAAATACAAAACGCACAATGCCGACTTAAGTACAAGATAACTGACACTTCTTACTGTCTATGATTTGAACCATTCCTGTGACACTAGTTATAGATTCCGATGCTTCACTTCAGGTTTACTGTTTCCCTCTGACCTTCTTATTGACGATGAAACACAATAATTGCATCGGAATTAAATATAAAACGCACAATGCCGACTTAAGTACAAGAAAACTGACTCTTCTTACTGTCTATGCTTTGAACCATTCCTGTGACACTAGTTATAGATTCCGATGCTTCACTTCAGGTCTACTGTATCCCTCTGACCTTCTTATTGACGATGAAACACAGAAATTGCGTCGGAATTAAATACAAAAGGCACAATGCCGACTTAAGTACAAGAAAACTGACTCTTCTTACTGTCTATGTTTTGAACCATTCCTGTGACACTAGGTATAGATTCCGATGCTTCACTTCAGGTTTACTGTATCCCTCTGACCTTCTTATTGACGATGAAAGACAGATATTGCATCGGAATTAAACACAAAACGCACAATGCCGACTTAAGTACAAGAAAAGTGACTCTTCTTACTCTCTATGTTTTGAACCATTCCTGTGACACTAGTTATAGTTTCCGATGCTTCACTTCAGGTTTACTGTATCCTTCCGAAGTTCTTATTGACGATGAAACACAGAAATTGCATCGGAATTAAATACAATAGGCACAATGCCGATTTAAGTACAAGAAAACTGACTCTTCTTACTGTGTAAGTTTTGAACCATTCCTGTGACACTAGTTATAGAATCCTATGCTTCAGTTCAGGTTTACTGTATCCCTCTGACCTTCTTATTGACGATGAAACACAGAAATTGCATCAGAATTAAATACAAAAGGCACAATGCCGACTTAAGTACAAGAAAACTGACTCTTCTTACTGTCTATGTTTGAACCACTCCTGTGACACTAGTCATAGATTCCGATGCTTCACTTCAGGTTTACTGTATCCCTCTGACGTTCTTATTGACGATGAAACACAGAAATTGCGTCGGAATTGAATAGAAAAGTCACAATGCCGACTTAAGTACAAGAACACTGACTCTTCTTCCTGGTTATGTCTTGAACCATTCCTGTGACACAAGTTATAGATTCCGATGCTCCACTTTAGGTCTACTGTATCCCTCTGACCTTCTTATTGACGATGAAAAACAAATATTGCATCGGAAATAAATACAAAAAGCACAATGCCGACTTAATTACAAGAAAAATGACTCTTCTTACTGTCTATGTTTTGAACCATACCTGTGACACTAGTTATAGATTCCGATGCTTCACTTCAGGGTTACTGTCTACCTCCGACCTTCTTATACACGATGAATCACAGAAATTGCATCGGAATTAAATACAAAAGGCACAATGCTGACTTAAGTACAAGAAAAATGACTCTTCTTACTGTCTATGTTTTGAACCATTCATGTGACACTAGTTATAGATTCCGATGCTCCACTTCAAGTTTTCTGTATCCCTCTGACCTTCTTATTGACGAAGAAACACAGAAATAGCATCGGAATTAAATACAAAAGGCACAAGGCCGACTTCAGTACAAGAAAACTGACTTTTATTACTGTTTATAATTTGAACCATTCCTGTGACACTAGTTATGGATTCCGATGCTTCACTTCAGGTTTACTGTATCCCTGTGACTTTCTTATTGACGATGAAACACAGAAATTACATCGGTATTAAATATAAAAGGCACAATGCCGATTTAAGTACAAGAAAACTGACTCTTCTTACTGTCTATGTTTTGAACCACAACTGTGACACTAGTTATAGATTCCGATGCTTCACTTCAGGTTCACTGTATCCCTCTGACCTTCTTTTTGACGATGAAACACAGAAATTGCATCGGAATTAAATACAAAAGGCACAATTCCGACTTAAGTACAAGAAAACTGACTCTTCTTACTGTCTATGTTTTGAACCATTCCTGTGACACTAGTTATAGATGCCGATGCTTCACTTCCGGTTTACTGTATGCCTCTGACTTTCTTATTGACTATGAAACACTGAAATTGCATCGGAATTAAATACAAGAGGCACAATGCCGACTTAACTACAAGAAGACTGACTCTTCTTACTGTATATGCTTTGAACCATTCCTGTGACACTAGTTATAGATTCCGATGCTTCACTTGAGGTTTACTGTATCCCTCTGACCTTCTTATTGACGATGAAACACAGAAATTGCATCGGAATTAAATACAAAAGGCACAATGCCGACTTAAGTACAAGAAAACTGAATCTTCTTACTGTCTATGTTTGAACCATTCCTGTGACTCTAGTTATAGATTCCGATGCTTCACTTCAGGTTCACTATATCCCTCTGACCTTCTTATTGACGATGAAACACCGAAATTGCATCGGAATTAAATACAAAGGGCACAATGCCGACTTAAGTACAAGAAAACTGACTCTTCTTACTGTCTATGTTTTGAACCATTCATGTGACACTCGTTATAGATTCCGATGCTTTACTTCAGGTTTACTGTATCCCTCTGACCTTCTTATTGACGATGAAACACAGAAATTGCTTGGGAATTAAATACAAAAGGCACAATGCCGACTTAAGTACAAGATAACTGATTCTTCTTACTGTCAATGTTTTGAACAATTTCTGTGACACTAGTTATAGATTCCGATGCTTCACTTCAGGTTTACTGTATTCCTCCGACCTTCTTATAGACGATGAAACATAGAAATTGCATCGGAATTAAATAGAAAAGGCACAATGCCGACTTAAGTACAAGAAAACAGACTCTTCTTACTGTCTATGCTTTGAACCATTCCTGTGACACTAGTTATAGATTCCGATGCTTCAATTCAGGTTTACTGTATCCCTCTGACCTTCTTATTGACGATGAAACACAGAAATTGCATCGGAATTAAATACAAAAGGCACAATGCCGACTTAAGTACAAGAAAACTGACTCTTCTTACTGTCTACGTTTAAATCATTCCTGTGACACTAGTTATAGACTCCGATGCTTCACTTTAGGTTTACTGTATCCCTCTGTACTTCTTATTGACGATGAAACACAGAAATTGCATCGGAATTAAATTCAAAAAGCACAATGCCGACTTAAGTACAAGAAAACTGACTCTTCTTAATGTCTATGATTTGAACCATTCCTGTGACACTAGTTATAGATTCCAATGCTTCACTTCAGGTTTACTGTATCCCTCTGACCTTCTTATTGACGATGAAACACAGAAATTGCATCGGAATTAAATACAAAAGGCACAATGCCGACTTCAGTACAAGAAAACTGACTCTTCTTACTGCCTATGTTTTGAACCATTCCTGTGACACTAATTATAGATTTCGATGCTTCACTTCAGGTTTACTGTCTCCCTCTGACCTCCTTATTGACGATGAAACACAGAAATTGCATCGGAATTAAATACAAAAAGCACAATGCCGACTTAAGTACAAGAAAACTGACCCTTCTTACTGTCTATGTTTTGAAACATTCATGTGACACTCGTTATAAATTCCGATGCTTTACTTCAGGTTTACTGTATCCCTCCGACCTTCTTATTGACGATGAAACACAGTAATTGCTTCGGAATTAAATACAAAAGGCACAATGCCGACTTAAGTACAAGACAACTGACTCTTCTTACTGTCTATGATTTGAACCATTCCTGTGACAGTAGTCATAGATTCCGATGCTTCACTTCAG
Source organism: Schistocerca piceifrons (assembly GCF_021461385.2). Lineage (NCBI taxonomy): Eukaryota > Metazoa > Arthropoda > Insecta > Orthoptera > Acrididae > Schistocerca > Schistocerca piceifrons. The sequence goes on from NW_025727890.1 coordinate 171,516, forward strand.
GAATACAGTATCCCTCTGGCCTTCTTATTGACGATGAAACACAGAAATTGCGTCGGAATTAAATACAAAAGACACAATGCCGACTTAAGTATAAGAAAACTGACTCTTCTTACTGTCTATGTTTTGAACCAATCCTGTGACACTAGTTATAGATTCTGATGCTTCACTTCAGTTTTACTGTATCCCTCTGACCTCCTTATTGCCGATAAAACACAGAAATTGCATCGGAATTAAATACAAAAGGCACAATGCCGACTTAAGTACAATTAAACTGACTCTTCTTACTGTCTATGATTTGAACCATTCCTGTGACACTAGTTATAGATTCCGAAGATTCACTTCAGGTTTAATGCTTCCTCTGACCTTCTTATTGACGATGAAACACAGAAATTGCATCGGAAGTAAATATAAAAGGCACAATGCCGACTTAAGTACAAGAAAACTGACTCTTCTTACTGTCTATGTTTTGAACCATTCATGAACACTCGTTATAGATTCCGATGCTTTACCTAAGGTTTACTGAATCCCTCTGACCTTCTTATTGACGATGAAACACAGAAATTGCATCGGAATTAGTACAAAAGGTACGATGCCGACTTAAGTACAAGAAAACTTACTCTTCTTATTGTCTATGCTTTGAACCAATCATGTGACACTCGTTATAGATTCCGATGCTTTACTTCAGGTTTACTGTATCCCTCTGACCTTCTTATTGGCGATGAAACACAGAAATTGCATCATAATTAAATATAAAAGGCACAATGCCGACTTAAGTACAAGAAAACTGACTCTTTTTACTGTCTATGTTTTGAACCAATCCTGTGACACTAGTTATAGATTCTGCAGCTTCACTTCAGGTTTACTGTATCCCTCTGACCTTCTTATTGACGATGAAACACAGAAATTGCATCGGAGTTCAATACAAAGGCACAATGCCGACTTAAGTACAAGAAAACTGACTCTTGTTACTGTCTATGTTTTATACCATTCCTGTGACACTAGTTATTGATTCCAATGCCTCACTTCAGGTTTACTGTATCCTTCTGAAGTTCTTATTGACGATGAAACACAGAAATTGCATCGGAAATAAATACAAAAGGCACAATGCCGACTTAAGCACAAGAAAACTGACTTTTCTTACTGTCTAAGATTTGAACCATTCCTGTGACACTAGTTATAGATTCCGATGCTTCACTTCAGGTTTACTGTATCCCTCTGTCCTTCTTATTGACGATCAAACACAGATATTGTATCGGAATTAAATACAAAAGGAACAATGCCGACTTAAGTACAAGAAAACTTACTCTTCTTACTGTCTATGTTTTGAACCATTCCTGTGACACTAGTTACAGATTCCGATGCTTCACTTCAGGTTGACTGTATCCCTCTGACCTTCTTATTGACGATGAAACACATTAATTGCGTCGGAATAAAATACAAAAGGCACAATGTCGATTTAATTACAAGAAAACTGACTCTTCTTACTGTCTATGTCTTACTGTCTATGTTTTGATCCATTCCTGTGACACTAGTTATAGATTCCGATGCTTCACTTCAGGTTTACTGTACCTCTCTGACCTTCTTATTGACGATGAAACATAGAAATTGCATCGGAATAAAATAGAAAAGGAACAATGCCGACTTAAGTACAAGAAAACTGACTCTTCTTACTGTCTATGTTCTGAACCATTCCTCTGACACTAGTTATAGATTCCGATGCTTCACTTCAGGTTTACTGTATCCCTCTGATCTTCTTATTGAAGATGAAACACAGATATTGCATCGGATTTAAATACAAAAGGCACAATTCCGACTTAAGTACAAGAAAACTGACTCTTCTTACTGTCTATGTTTTGAACCGTTCCTGTGACACTGGTTATAGATTCCGATGTTTCACTGCAGATTCACTGTATCCCTCTGACCGTCTTATTGACGATGAAACACAGAAATTGCATCGGAATTAATACAAAAGGTACAATTCCGACTTAAGTACGAGATAACTGACTCATCTTACTGTCTGTGGTTTGAACCATTCCTGTTACACTAGTTATAGATTCCGATGCTTCACTTCAGGTTTACTGTATCCCTCTGACCTTCTTATTGACGATGAAACACAGAAATTGCATCGGAAGTAAATATAAAAGGCACAATGCCGACTTAAGTACAAGAAAACTGACTCTTCTTACTGTCTATGTTTTGAACCATTCATGAACACTCGTTATAGATTCCGATGCTTTACCTAAGGTTTACTGTATCCCTCTGACCTTCTTATTGACGATGAAACACAGAAATTGCATCGGAATTAGTACAAAAGGTACGATGCCGACTTAAGTACAAGAAAACTTACTCTTCTTATTGTCTATGCTTTGAACCAATCATGTGACACTCGTTATAGATTCCGATGCTTTACTTCAGGTTTACTGTATCCCTCTGACCTTCTTATTGGCGATGAAACACAGAAATTGCATCATAATTAAATATAAAAGGCACAATGCCGACTTAAGTACAAGAAAACTGACTCTTCTTACTGTCTATGTTTTGAACCAATCCTGTGACACTAGTTATAGATTCTGCAGATTCACTTCAGGTTTACTGTATCCCTCTGACCTTCTTATTGACGATGAAACACAGAAATTGCATCGGAGTTCAATACAAAGGCACAATGCCGACTTAAGTACAAGAAAACTGACTCTTGTTACTGTCTATGTTTTATACCATTCCTGTGACACTAGTTATTGATTCCAATGCCTCACTTCAGGTTTACTGTATCCTTCTGAAGTTCTTATTGACGATGAAACACAGAAATTGCATCGGAAATAAATACAAAAGGCACAATGCCGACTTAAGCACAAGAAAACTGACTTTTCTTACTGTCTAAGATTTGAACCATTCCTGTGACACTAGTTATAGATTCCGATGCTTCACTTCAGGTTTACTGTATCCCTCTGTCCTTCTTATTGACGATCAAACACAGATATTGTATCGGAATTAAATACAAAAGGAACAATGCCGACTTAAGTACAAGAAAACTGACTCTTCTTACTGTCTATGTTTTGAACCATTCCTGTGACACTAGTTACAGATTCCGATGCTTCACTTCAGGTTGACTGTATCCCTCTGACCTTCTTATTGACGATGAAACACATTAATTGCGTCGGAATAAAATACAAAAGGCACAATGTCGATTTAAGTACAAGAAAACTGACTCTTCTTACTGTCTATGTCTTACTGTCTATGTTTTGATCCATTCCTGTGACACTAGTTATAGATTCCGATGCTTCACTTCAGGTTTACTGTACCTCTCTGACCTTCTTATTGACGATGAAACATAGAAATTGCATCGGAATAAAATAGAAAAGGAACAATGCCGACATAAGTACAAGAAAACTGACTCTTCTTACTGTCTATGTTCTGAACCATTCCTCTGACACTAGTTATAGATTCCGATGCTTCACTTCAGGTTTACTGTATCCCTCTGACCTTCTTATTGAAGATGAAACACAGATATTGCATCGGATTTAAATACAAAAGGCACAATTCCGACTTAAGTACAAGAAAACTGACTCTTCTTACTGTCTATGTTTTGAACCGTTCCTGTGACACTGGTTATAGATTCCGATGTTTCACTGCAGATTCACTGTATCCCTCTGACCGTCTTATTGACGATGAAACACAGAAATTGCATCGGAATTAATACAAAAGGTACAATTCCGACTTAAGTACGAGATAACTGACTCATCTTACTGTCTGTGGTTTGAACCATTCCTGTTACACTAGTTATAGATTCCGATGCTTCACTTCAGGTTTACTGTATCCCTCTGACCTTCTTATTGACGATGAAACACAGAAATTGCATCGGAATTAAATATAAAATGCACAATGCCGACTTAAGTACAAGAAAACTGACTCTTCTTACTGTCTATGTTTTGAACCATTCCTGTGACACTAGTTATTGATTCCGATGCTTCCCTTCAGGTTTACTGTATTCCTCTGACCTTCTTATTGACGATGAAACATAGAAATTGCATCGGAATTAGATAGACAAGGCACAATGCTGACTAAGTACAAGAAAACTAATTCTTCTAACTGTCTATGTTTGAACCATTCCTGTTACACTAGTTATAGATTCCGATGCTTCACTTCAGGTTTACTGTATCCCTCCGACCTTCTTATTGACCATGAAACACAGATATTGCATCGGAGTTAAATACAAGAGGCTTAATGCGGACTTAAGCACAAGAAAACTGTCTCTTCTTTCTGTCTATGTTTTAACCATTCCTGTGACACTAGATATAGATTCAGATGCTTCACTTCTGGTTTACTGTATCCCTCTGACCTTCTTCTTGGCGATAAGACGCAGAAATCGCATCGGAATTAAATACAAAAAGCACAATGCCGACTTAAGTACAAGAAAACTAACTCTTCTTACTGTCTATGTTTTGAACCATTCCTCTGACACTAGTTATAGATTCCGATGCTTCACTTCAGGTTTACAGTATCCCTCTGACCATCTTATTGACGATGAAACACAGAAATTGCATCGGAATTAATACAAAAGGTACAATTCCGACTTAAGTACAAGAAAACTTAGTCTTCTTACTGTCTATGCTTTGAACCAATCATGTGACACTCGTTATAGATTCCGATGCTTTACTTCAGGTTTATTGTATCCCTCTGACCTTCTTATTGGCGATGAAACACAGAAATTGCTTCGGAATTAAATACAAAAGGCACAATGCCGACTTAAGTACAAGATAACTGACTCATCTTACTGTCTGTGGTTTGAACCATTCCTGTTACACTAGTTATAGATTCCGATGCTTCACTTCAGGTTTACTGTATCCCTCTGACCTTCTTATTGACGATGAAACACAGAAATTGCATCGGAATTAAATATAAAATGCACAATGCCGACTTAAGTACAAGAAAACTGACTCTTCTTACTGTCTATGTTTTGAACCATTCCTGTGACACTAGTTATTGATTCCGATGCTTCCCTTCAGGTTTACTGTATCCCTCTGACCTTCTTATTGACGATGAAACATAGAAATTGCATCGGAATTAGATAGAAAAGGCACAATGCCGACTATGTACAAGAAAACTAACTCTTCTAACTGTCAATGTTTGAACCATTCCTGTTACACTAGTTATGGATTCCGATGCTTCACTTCAGGTTTACTGTATCCCTCCGACCTTCTTATTGACCATGAAACACAGATATTGCATCGGAGTTAAATACAAAATGCACTATGCCGACTTAAGTACAAGAAAACTGACTCTTCTCAGTGTCTATGTTTTAAACCATTCCTGTGACACTAGTTATAGATTCCGATGCTTCACTTCAGGTTTACTGTATCCCTCTGACCATATTATTGACGATGACACACAGAAATTGCATCGGAATTAAATACAATAGGCACAATGCCGACTTAACTACAAGAAAACTCACTCTTCTTACTGTCTATGTTTTGAACCAATCCTGTGACACTAGTTATAGATTCTGCTGCTTCACTTCAGGTTTACTGTATACCTCTGACCTTCTTATTGACGATGAAACACAGAAATTGCATCGGAGTTAAATACAAAGGCACAATGCCGCCTTAAGTACAAGAAAACTGACCCTTCTTACAGTCTATGCTTTGAACCATTCGTGTGACACTAGTTCTAGATTCCGATACTTCACTTCAGGTTTACTGTATCCATCTAACCTTCTTATTGACGAAGAAACACAGATATTGCATCGGAATTAAATACAAAAGGAACAATGCCGATTTAATTACAAGATAACTGACTCTTCTTACTGTCTATGATTTGAACCATTCCTGTGACACTAGTTATAGATTCAGATGCTTTACTCCAGGTTTACTGTATCCCTCTGACCTTCTTATTCACGATGAAACACATTAATTGCATCGGAATTAAATACAAAAGGCCCAATGTCGACTTAAGTACAAGAAAACTGACCCTTCTTACTGTCTATGTCTTACTGTCTATGTTTTGATCCATTCCTGTGACACTAGTTATAGATTCCGATGCTTCACTTCAGGTTGACTGTATCCCTCTGACCTTCTTATTGACGATGAAACATAGAAATTGCATCGGAATTAAATAGAAAAGGAACAATGCCGCCTTAAGTACAAGAAAACTGACTCTTCTTACTGTCTATGTTCTGAACCATTCCTCTGACACTAGTTATAGATTCCGATGCTTCACTTCCGGTTTACTGTATCCCTCTGACCTTCATAATCAAGATGAAAAACAGATATTGCATCGGATTAAATACAAAAGGCACAATTACGACTTAAGTACAAGAAAACTGACTCTTCTTACTGTCTATGTTTTGAACCGATCCTGTGACACTGGTTATAGATTCCGATGTTGCACTGCAGATTCACTGTATCCCTCTGACCGTCTTATTGACGATGAAACACAGAAATTGCATCGGAATTAAACACAAAAGGCTTAATGCCGACTTAAGTACAAGAAAACTGATTCTTCTTACTGTCTATGTTTGAACCATTCATGTGATACTAGTTATACATTCCGATGCTTCACTTCAGGTTTACTGTATCCCTCTGACCTTCATATTGTTGATGAGACACCAGATATTGCTTTGGAATTAAATACAAAAGGCACAATGCCTACTTAAGTACAAAAAAACTGACTCTTCTTACTGTCTATGTTTTGAACCATTATTGTGACACTAGTTATAAATTGCGATGCTTCACTTCAGGTTTACTGTATCACACTGACCTCCTTATTGACGATGAAACTCAGAAATTGCATCATAATTAAATACAAAAGGCACAATGGCGACTTAAGTACAAGAAAACAGACTCTTTTTACTGTCTATGTTTTGAACCATTCACGTGACACTCGTTAAAGATTCCGATGCTTTACTTCAGGTTTACTGTATCCCTCTGAACTTCTTATTGACGATGAAACACAGAAATTGCTTCGGAATTAAATACAAAAGGCCAAATGCCGACTTAAGTAAAAGATAACTGACTCTTCTTACTGTCTATGATTTCAACCATTCCTGTGACATTAGTTATAGATTCCGATGCTTCACTTCAGGTTTACTGTTTCCCTCTGACCTTCTTATTGACGACGAAACACAGAAATTGCATCGGAATTAAATATAAAAGGCACAATGCCGACTTAAGTACAAGAAAACTGACTCTTCTTACTGTCTATGATTTGAACCATTCCTGTGACACTAGTTATAGATTCCGATGCTTCACTTCAGGTTTACTGTATCCCTCTGTCCTTCTTATTGACGATGAAACACAGAAATTGCATCGGAATTAAATACAAAAGGCACAATGCCGACTTAAGTACAAAAAAACTGACTCTTCTCACTCTTTATGTTTGAAAAATTCCTGTGACACTAGTTATAGATTCCGATGCTTCACTTCAGGTTTGCTGTATCCCTCTGACCTTCTTATTGGCGATGAAACACAGATATTGCATCGGAACTATATACAAAACGCACAATGCCGACTTAAGTACAAGAAAACTGACTCTTCTTACGGTCTATGTTTTGAACCATTCCTGTGACACTAGTTATAGATTCCGATGCTTCACTTCAGGTTTACTGTATCCCACTGACATTCTTATTGACGATGAAACACAGAAAATGCATCGGAATTAATTACAAAAGGCACAATGCTGACTTAAGTACAAGAAAACTGACTCTTCTCACTGTCTATGTTTTGAACCATTCATGTGACACTAGTTATAGATTCCGATGCCTCACTTCAGGTCTACTGTATCCCTCTGACCTTCTTATTGACGATGGAACACAGAAATTGCATCGGAATTAAATTCAAAAGGCACAATGCCGACTTAAGTACAAGAAAACTGACTCTTCTTACTGTCTATGTTTTGAACCATTCCTGTGACACTAGTTATAGATTCCGATGCTTCACTTCAGATTTACTGTATCCCACTGACCTTCTTATTGACGATGAAACACAGAAATTGAATCGGAATTAAATACAAAAGGCACAATGCCGACTCAAGTACAAGAAAACTAAGTCTTCTTACTGCCTATGCTTTGAACCATTCCTGTGACACTAGTTATAGATTCTGATGCTTCACTTCAGGTTTACTGTATTCCTCTCACCTCCTTATTGACGTTAAAACACAGATATTGCATCGGAATTAAATACAAAAGGCACAATGCCGACTTAAGTACAAGAAAACTGACTCTTCTTACTGTCTATGTTTTGAACCATTCCTGTGAAACTAGTTATAGATTCCGATGCTTCACTTCAGGTTTACTTTATCCCTCTGTCCTTCTTGATGACGATGAAACACAGAAATTGCATGGGAATTAAATACAAAAGGCACAATGCCGACTTAAGTACAAGAAAACTGACTCTTCTTACTGTCTATATTTTGAACCATTCATGTGACACTCGTTATAGATTCCGATGCTCCACTTCAGGTTTACTGTATCCTACTGACCTTCTTAATGACGATGAAACACAGTAATTGCATCGGAATTAAATACAAAAAGCACAATGCCGACTTAAGTACAAGAAAACTGACTCTTCTTACAGTCTATGTTTTGAACCATTCCTGACACACTACGTATAGATTCCGATGCTTCACTTCAGGTTTACTGTATCCCTCTGACCTTCTAATTGACGATGAAACACAGATATTGCATCGGAATTAAATACAAAAAGCACAATGCCGACATAAGTACAAGAAAACTGACTCTTGATACTGTCTATGATTTGAACCATTCCTATGACACTAGTTATAGATTCCGATGCTTCACTTCAGTTTTACTGTATCCTTCTGAAGATCTTATTGACGTTGAAACACAGAAATTGCATCGGAATTAAATACAAAAGGCACAATGCCGACTTAAGTACAAGAAAACTGACTTTCCTTACTGTCTATGTATTGAACCATTCCTGTGACACTAGTTATAGATTCAGATGCTTTACTGAAGGTTTACTGTATCCCTCTGACCTTCTTATTCACGATGAAACACATTAATTGCATCGGAATTAAATACAAAAGGCACAATGTCGACTTAAGTACAAGAAAACTGACCCTTCTTACTGTTTATGTCTTACTGTCTATGTTTTGATCCATTCCTCTGACACTAGTTATAGATTCCGATGCTTCACTTCAGGTTTACTGTATCCCTCTGACCTTCATATTCAAGATGAAAAACAGATATTGCATCGGATTAAATACAAAAGGCACAATTACGACTTAAGTACAAGAAAACTGACTCTTCTTACTGTCTATGTTTTGAACCGTTCCTGTGACACTGGTTATAGATTCCGATGTTGCACTGCAGATTCACTGTATCCCTCTGACCGTCTTATTGACGATGAAACACAGAAAATGCATCGGAATTAAATACAAAAGGCTTAATGCCGACTTAAGTACAAGGAAACTGATTCTTCTTACTGTCAATGTTTGAACCATTCATGTGATACTAGTTATACATTCCGATGCTTCACTTCAGTTTTACTGTATCCTTCTGAAGATCTTATTGACGATGAAACTCAGAAATTGCATCATAGTTAAATACAAAAGGCACAATGGCGACTTAAGTACAAGAAAACTGACTCTTTTTACTGTCTATGTTTTGAACCATTCATGTGACACTCGTTATAGATTCCGATGCTTCACTTCAGGTTTACTGTATCCCTCTGACCTTCTTATTGGCGATGAAACACAGATATTGCATCGGAATTAAATTCAAAAGGCACAATGCCGACTTAAGTACAAGAAAACTGACTCTTCTTACTGTCTATGTTTTGAACCATTCCTGTGACACTAGTTATAGATTCCAATGCTTCACTTCAGATTTACTGTATCCCTCTGACCTTCTTATTGACGATGAAACACAGAAATTGAATCGGAATTAAATACAAAAGGCACAATGCCGACTCAAGTACAAGAAAACTAAGTATTCTTACTGCCTATGCTTTGAACCATTCGTGTGACACTAGTTATTGATTCTGATGCTTCACTTCAGGTTTACTGTATTCCTCTCACCTCCTTATTGACGTTGAAACACAGATATTGCATCGGAATTAAATACAAAAGGCACAATGCCGACTTAAGTACAAGAAAACTGACTCTTCTTACTGTCTATGTTTTGAGCCATTCCTGTGAAACTAATTATAGATTCCGATGCATCACTTCAGGTTTACTGTATCCCTCTGTCCTTCTTGATGACGATGAAACACAGAAATTGCATGGGAATTAAATGCAAAAGGCACAATGCCGACTTAAGTACAAGAAAACTGACTCTTCTTACTGTCTATGCTTTGAACCATTCCTGTGACACTAGTTATAGATTCCGATGCTTCACTACAGGTTTACTGTATCCCTCTGTCCTTCTTGATGACGATGAAACACAGAAATTGCATCGGAATTAATACAAAAGGTACAATGCCGACTTATGTACAAGACAACTGACTCTTCTTACTGTCTATATTTTGAACCATTCATGTGACACTCGTTATAGATTCCGATGCTTTACTTCAGGTTTACTGTATCCCTCTGACCTTCTTATTGACGATGAAACACAGATATTTCTTTGGAATTAAATACAAAAGGCACAATGCCGACTTAAGTACAAGATAATTGATTTTTCTTATTGTCTATAGTTTGAACCATCCCTGTGACACTAGTTATAGATTCCGATGCTTTACTTCAGGTTTACTGTTTCCCTCTGACCTTCTTATTGACGATGAAACACAGAAATTGAATCGGAATTAAAAATAAAAGGCAAATGCCGACTTAAGTACAAGAAAACTGACTCTTCTTACTGTCTATGTTTTGAACCATTCCTCTGACACTAGTTATAGGTACCGAAGCTTCACTTCAGGTTTGCTGTATCCCTCTGACCTTCTTATTGACGATGAAACACAGAAATTGCATCGGAATTAAATACAAAAAACACAATGCCGACTTAAGTACAAGAAAACTGACTCTTCTTACTGTCAATGTTTTGAACCATTCCTGTGACACTAGTTATAGATTCCGATGCATCACTTCAGGTTTACTGTTTCCCTCTGACCTTCTTATTGACGACGAAACACAGAAATTGCATCGGAATTAAATATAAAAGGCACAATGCCGACTTAAGTACAAGAAAACTGACTCTTCTTACTGTCTATGATTTGAACCATTCCTGTGACACTAGTTATAGATTCCGATGCTTCACTTCAGGTTTACTGTATCCCTCTGTCCTTCTTATTGACGATGAAACACAGAAATTGCATCGGAATTAAATACAAAAGGCACAATGCCGACTTAAGTACAAAAAAACTGACTCTTCTCACTCTTTATGTTTGAAAAATTCCTGTGACACTAGTTATAGATTCCGATGCTTCACTTCAGGTTTGCTGTATCCCTCTGACCTTCTTATTGGCGATGAAACACAGATATTGCATCGGAACTATATACAAAACGCACAATGCCGACTTAAGTACAAGAAAACTGACTCTTCTTACGGTCTATGTTTTGAACCATTCCTGTGACACTAGTTATAGATTCCGATGCTTCACTTCAGGTTTACTGTATCCCACTGACATTCTTATTGACGATGAAACACAGAAAATGCATCGGAATTAATTACAAAAGGCACAATGCTGACTTAAGTACAAGAAAACTGACTCTTCTCACTGTCTATGTTTTGAACCATTCATGTGACACTAGTTATAGATTCCGATGCCTCACTTCAGGTCTACTGTATCCCTCTGACCTTCTTATTGACGATGGAACACAGAAATTGCATCGGAATTAAATTCAAAAGGCACAATGCCGACTTAAGTACAAGAAAACTGACTCTTCTTACTGTCTATGTTTTGAACCATTCCTGTGACACTAGTTATAGATTCCGATGCTTCACTTCAGATTTACTGTATCCCACTGACCTTCTTATTGACGATGAAACACAGAAATTGAATCGGAATTAAATACAAAAGGCACAATGCCGACTCAAGTACAAGAAAACTAAGTCTTCTTACTGCCTATGCTTTGAACCATTCCTGTGACACTAGTTATAGATTCTGATGCTTCACTTCAGGTTTACTGTATTCCTCTCACCTCCTTATTGACGTTAAAACACAGATATTGCATCGGAATTAAATACAAAAGGCACAATGCCGACTTAAGTACAAGAAAACTGACTCTTCTTACTGTCTATGTTTTGAACCATTCCTGTGAAACTAGTTATAGATTCCGATGCTTCACTTCAGGTTTACTTTATCCCTCTGTCCTTCTTGATGACGATGAAACACAGAAATTGCATGGGAATTAAATACAAAAGGCACAATGCCGACTTAAGTACAAGAAAACTGACTCTTCTTACTCTCTATGTTTTGAACCATTCCTGTGACACTAGTTATAGATTCCGATGCTTCACTTCAGGTTTACTGTATCCCTCTGTCCTTCTTGATGACGATGAAACACAGAAATTGCATCGGAATTAATACAAAAGGTACAATGCCGACTTAAGTACAAGAAAACTGACTCTTCTTACTGTCTATATTTTGAACCATTCATGTGACACTCGTTATAGATTCCGATGCTCCACTTCAGGTTTACTGTATCCTACTGACCTTCTTAATGACGATGAAACACAGTAATTGCATCGGAATTAAATACAAAAAGCACAATGCCGACTTAAGTACAAGAAAACTGACTCTTCTTACAGTCTATGTTTTGAACCATTCCTGACACACTACGTATAGATTCCGATGCTTCACTTCAGGTTTACTGTATCCCTCTGACCTTCTAATTGACGATGAAACACAGATATTGCATCGGAATTAAATACAAAAAGCACAATGCCGACATAAGTACAAGAAAACTGACTCTTGATACTGTCTATGATTTGAACCATTCCTATGACACTAGTTATAGATTCCGATGCTTCACTTCAGTTTTACTGTATCCTTCTGAAGATCTTATTGACGTTGAAACACAGAAATTGCATCGGAATTAAATACAAAAGGCACAATGCCGACTTAAGTACAAGAAAACTGACTTTCCTTACTGTCTATGTATTGAACCATTCCTGTGACACTAGTTATAGATTCAGATGCTTTACTGAAGGTTTACTGTATCCCTCTGACCTTCTTATTCACGATGAAACACATTAATTGCATCGGAATTAAATACAAAAGGCACAATGTCGACTTAAGTACAAGAAAACTGACCCTTCTTACTGTTTATGTCTTACTGTCTATGTTTTGATCCATTCCTCTGACACTAGTTATAGATTCCGATGCTTCACTTCAGGTTTACTGTATCCCTCTGACCTTCATATTCAAGATGAAAAACAGATATTGCATCGGATTAAATACAAAAGGCACAATTACGACTTAAGTACAAGAAAACTGACTCTTCTTACTGTCTATGTTTTGAACCGTTCCTGTGACACTGGTTATAGATTCCGATGTTGCACTGCAGATTCACTGTATCCCTCTGACCGTCTTATTGACGATGAAACACAGAAAATGCATCGGAATTAAATACAAAAGGCTTAATGCCGACTTAAGTACAAGGAAACTGATTCTTCTTACTGTCAATGTTTGAACCATTCATGTGATACTAGTTATACATTCCGATGCTTCACTTCAGTTTTACTGTATCCTTCTGAAGATCTTATTGACGATGAAACTCAGAAATTGCATCATAGTTAAATACAAAAGGCACAATGGCGACTTAAGTACAAGAAAACTGACTCTTTTTACTGTCTATGTTTTGAACCATTCATGTGACACTCGTTATAGATTCCGATGCTTTACTTCAGGTTTACTGCATCCCTCTGATCTTCTAATTGACGATGAAACACAGAAATAGCTTCGGAATTAAATACAAAAGGCCAAATGCCGACTTAAGTACAAGATAACTGACTCTTCTTACTGTCTATGATTTCAACCATTCCTGTGACACTAGTTATAGATTCCGATGCTTTACTTCAGGTTTACTGTTTCCCTCTGACCTTCTTATTGACGACGAAACACAGAAATTGCATCGGAATTAAATATTAAAGGCACAATGCCGACTTAAGTACAAGAAAACTGACTCTTCTTACTGTCTATGTTTTGAACCATTCCTGTGACACTAGTTATAGATTCCGATGCTTCACTTCAGGTTTACTGTATCCCTCTGACTTTCTTATTGACGATGAAACACAGAAATTGCATCGGAATTAAATAAAAAAGGCACAATGCCGACTTAAGTACAAAAAAACTGACTCTTCTCACTCTCTATGTTTGAACCATTCCTGTGACTCTAGTTATAGATTCCGATGCTTCACTTCAGGTTTGCTGTATCCCTCTGACCTTCTTATTGGCGATGAAACACAGATATTGCATCGGAACTATATACAAAACGCACAACGCCGACTTAAGTACAAGAAAACTGACTCTTCTTACGGTCTATGTTTTGAACCATTCCTGTGACACTAGTTATAGATTCCGATGCTTCACTTCAGGTTTTCTGTATCCCACTGACATTCTTATTGACGATGAAACACAGAAAATGCATTGGAATTAATTACAAAAGGCACAATGCTGACTTAAGTACAAGAAAACTTACTCTTCTCACTGTCTATGTTTTGAACCATTCATGTGACACTAGTTATAGATTCCGATGCTTCACTTCAGGTCTACTGTATCCCTCTGACCTTCTTATAGACGATGGAACACAGAAATTGCATCGGAATTAAATTCAAAAGGCACAATGCCGACTTAAGTACAAGAAAACTGACTCTTCTTACTGTCTATGTTTTGAACCATTCCTGTGACACTAGTTATAGATTCCAATGCTTCACTTCAGATTTACTGTATCCCTCTGACCTTCTTATTGACGATGAAACACAGAAATTGAATCGGAATTAAATACAAAAGGCACAATGCCGACTCAAGTACAAGAAAACTAAGTATTCTTACTGCCTATGCTTTGAACCATTCGTGTGACACTAGTTATTGATTCTGATGCTTCACTTCAGGTTTACTGTATTCCTCTCACCTCCTTATTGACGTTGAAACACAGATATTGCATCGGAATTAAATACAAAAGGCACAATGTTGACTTAAGTACAAGAAAACTGACTCTTCTTACTGTCTATGTTTTGAGCCATTCCTGTGAAACTAATTATAGATTCCGATGCATCACTTCAGGTTTACTGTATCCCTCTGTCCTTCTTGATGACGATGAAACACAGAAATTGCATGGGAATTAAATGCAAAAGGCACAATGCCGACTTAAGTACAAGAAAACTGACTCTTCTTACTGTCTATGCTTTGAACCATTCCTGTGACACTAGTTATAGATTCCGATGCTTCACTACAGGTTTACTGTATCCCTCTGTCCTTCTTGATGACGATGAAACACAGAAATTGCATCGGAATTAATACAAAAGGTACAATGCCGACTTATGTACAAGACAACTGACTCTTCTTACTGTCTATATTTTGAACCATTCATGTGACACTCGTTATAGATTCCGATGCTTTACTTCAGGTTTACTGTATCCCTCTGACCTTCTTATTGACGATGAAACACAGATATTTCTTTGGAATTAAATACAAAAGGCACAATGCCGACTTAAGTACAAGATAATTGATTTTTCTTATTGTCTATAGTTTGAACCATCCCTGTGACACTAGTTATAGATTCCGATGCTTTACTTCAGGTTTACTGTTTCCCTCTGACCTTCTTATTGACGATGAAACACAGAAATTGAATCGGAATTAAAAATAAAAGGCAAATGCCGACTTAAGTACAAGAAAACTGACTCTTCTTACTGTCTATGTTTTGAACCATTCCTCTGACACTAGTTATAGGTACCGAAGCTTCACTTCAGGTTTGCTGTATCCCTCTGACCTTCTTATTGACGATGAAACACAGAAATTGCATCGGAATTAAATACAAAAAACACAATGCCGACTTAAGTACAAGAAAACTGACTCTTCTTACTGTCAATGTTTTGAACCATTCCTGTGACACTAGTTATAGATTCCGATGCATCACTTCAGGTTTACTGTTTCCCTCTGACCTTCTTATTGACGACGAAACACAGAAATTGCATCGGAATTAAATATAAAAGGCACAATGCCGACTTAAGTACAAGAAAACTGACTCTTCTTACTGTCTATGATTTGAACCATTCCTGTGACACTAGTTATAGATTCCGATGCTTCACTTCAGGTTTACTGTATCCCTCTGTCCTTCTTATTGACGATGAAACACAGAAATTGCATCGGAATTAAATACAAAAGGCACAATGCCGACTTAAGTACAAAAAAACTGACTCTTCTCACTCTTTATGTTTGAAAAATTCCTGTGACACTAGTTATAGATTCCGATGCTTCACTTCAGGTTTGCTGTATCCCTCTGACCTTCTTATTGGCGATGAAACACAGATATTGCATCGGAACTATATACAAAACGCACAATGCCGACTTAAGTACAAGAAAACTGACTCTTCTTACGGTCTATGTTTTGAACCATTCCTGTGACACTAGTTATAGATTCCGATGCTTCACTTCAGGTTTACTGTATCCCACTGACATTCTTATTGACGATGAAACACAGAAAATGCATCGGAATTAATTACAAAAGGCACAATGCTGACTTAAGTACAAGAAAACTGACTCTTCTCACTGTCTATGTTTTGAACCATTCATGTGACACTAGTTATAGATTCCGATGCCTCACTTCAGGTCTACTGTATCCCTCTGACCTTCTTATTGACGATGGAACACAGAAATTGCATCGGAATTAAATTCAAAAGGCACAATGCCGACTTAAGTACAAGAAAACTGACTCTTCTTACTGTCTATGTTTTGAACCATTCCTGTGACACTAGTTATAGATTCCGATGCTTCACTTCAGATTTACTGTATCCCACTGACCTTCTTATTGACGATGAAACACAGAAATTGAATCGGAATTAAATACAAAAGGCACAATGCCGACTCAAGTACAAGAAAACTAAGTCTTCTTACTGCCTATGCTTTGAACCATTCCTGTGACACTAGTTATAGATTCTGATGCTTCACTTCAGGTTTACTGTATTCCTCTCACCTCCTTATTGACGTTAAAACACAGATATTGCATCGGAATTAAATACAAAAGGCACAATGCCGACTTAAGTACAAGAAAACTGACTCTTCTTACTGTCTATGTTTTGAACCATTCCTGTGAAACTAGTTATAGATTCCGATGCTTCACTTCAGGTTTACTTTATCCCTCTGTCCTTCTTGATGACGATGAAACACAGAAATTGCATGGGAATTAAATACAAAAGGCACAATGCCGACTTAAGTACAAGAAAACTGACTCTTCTTACTCTCTATGTTTTGAACCATTCCTGTGACACTAGTTATAGATTCCGATGCTTCACTTCAGGTTTACTGTATCCCTCTGTCCTTCTTGATGACGATGAAACACAGAAATTGCATCGGAATTAATACAAAAGGTACAATGCCGACTTAAGTACAAGAAAACTGACTCTTCTTACTGTCTATATTTTGAACCATTCATGTGACACTCGTTATAGATTCCGATGCTCCACTTCAGGTTTACTGTATCCTACTGACCTTCTTAATGACGATGAAACACAGTAATTGCATCGGAATTAAATACAAAAAGCACAATGCCGACTTAAGTACAAGAAAACTGACTCTTCTTACAGTCTATGTTTTGAACCATTCCTGACACACTACGTATAGATTCCGATGCTTCACTTCACGTTTACTGTATCCCTCTGACCTTCTAATTGACGATGAAATACAGATATTGCATCGGAATTAAATACAAAAAGCACAATGCCGACATAAGTACAAGAAAACTGACTCTTGATACTGTCTATGATTTGAACCATTCCTATGACACTAGTTATAGATTCCGATGCTTCACTTCAGTTTTACTGTATCCTTCTGAAGATCTTATTGACGTTGAAACACAGAAATTGCATCGGAATTAAATACAAAAGGCACAATGCCGACTTAAGTACAAGAAAACTGACTTTCCTTACTGTCTATGTATTGAACCATTCCTGTGACACTAGTTATAGATTCAGATGCTTTACTGAAGGTTTACTGTATCCCTCTGACCTTCTTATTCACGATGAAACACATTAATTGCATCGGAATTAAATACAAAAGGCACAATGTCGACTTAAGTACAAGAAAACTGACCCTTCTTACTGTTTATGTCTTACTGTCTATGTTTTGATCCATTCCTCTGACACTAGTTATAGATTCCGATGCTTCACTTCAGGTTTACTGTATCCCTCTGACCTTCATATTCAAGATGAAAAACAGATATTGCATCGGATTAAATACAAAAGGCACAATTACGACTTAAGTACAAGAAAACTGACTCTTCTTACTGTCTATGTTTTGAACCGTTCCTGTGACACTGGTTATAGATTCCGATGTTGCACTGCAGATTCACTGTATCCCTCTGACCGTCTTATTGACGATGAAACACAGAAAATGCATCGGAATTAAATACAAAAGGCTTAATGCCGACTTAAGTACAAGGAAACTGATTCTTCTTACTGTCAATGTTTGAACCATTCATGTGATACTAGTTATACATTCCGATGCTTCACTTCAGTTTTACTGTATCCTTCTGAAGATCTTATTGACGATGAAACTCAGAAATTGCATCATAGTTAAATACAAAAGGCACAATGGCGACTTAAGTACAAGAAAACTGACTCTTTTTACTGTCTATGTTTTGAACCATTCATGTGACACTCGTTATAGATTCCGATGCTTTACTTCAGGTTTACTGCATCCCTCTGATCTTCTAATTGACGATGAAACACAGAAATAGCTTCGGAATTAAATACAAAAGGCCAAATGCCGACTTAAGTACAAGATAACTGACTCTTCTTACTGTCTATGATTTCAACCATTCCTGTGACACTAGTTATAGATTCCGATGCTTTACTTCAGGTTTACTGTTTCCCTCTGACCTTCTTATTGACGACGAAACACAGAAATTGCATCGGAATTAAATATTAAAGGCACAATGCCGACTTAAGTACAAGAAAACTGACTCTTCTTACTGTCTATGTTTTGAACCATTCCTGTGACACTAGTTATAGATTCCGATGCTTCACTTCAGGTTTACTGTATCCCTCTGACCTTCTTATTGACGATGAAACACAGAAATTGCATCGGAATTAAATAAAAAAGGCACAATGCCGACTTAAGTACAAAAAAACTGACTCTTCTCACTCTCTATGTTTGAACCATTCCTGTGACTCTAGTTATAGATTCCGATGCTTCACTTCAGGTTTGCTGTATCCCTCTGACCTTCTTATTGGCGATGAAACACAGATATTGCATCGGAACTATATACAAAACGCACAACGCCGACTTAAGTACAAGAAAACTGACTCTTCTTACGGTCTATGTTTTGAACCATTCCTGTGACACTAGTTATAGATTCCGATGCTTCACTTCAGGTTTACTGTATCCCACTGACATTCTTATTGACGATGAAACACAGAAAATGCATTGGAATTAATTACAAAAGGCACAATGCTGACTTAAGTACAAGAAAACTTACTCTTCTCACTGTCTATGTTTTGAACCATTCATGTGACACTAGTTATAGATTCCGATGCTTCACTTCAGGTCTACTGTATCCCTCTGACCTTCTTATTGACGATGGAACACAGAAATTGCATCGGAATTAAATTCAAAAGGCACAATGCCGACTTAAGTACAAGAAAACTGACTCTTCTTACTGTCTATGTTTTGAACCATTCCTGTGACACTAGTTATAGATTCCAATGCTTCACTTCAGATTTACTGTATCCCTCTGACCTTCTTATTGACGATGAAACACAGAAATTGAATCGGAATTAAATACAAAAGGCACAATGCCGACTCAAGTACAAGAAAACTAAGTATTCTTACTGCCTATGCTTTGAACCATTCGTGTGACACTAGTTATTGATTCTGATGCTTCACTTCAGGTTTACTGTATTCCTCTCACCTCCTTATTGACGTTGAAACACAGATATTGCATCGGAATTAAATACAAAAGGCACAATGCCGACTTAAGTACAAGAAAACTGACTCTTCTTACTGTCTATGTTTTGAGCCATTCCTGTGAAACTAATTATAGATTCCGATGCATCACTTCAGGTTTACTGTATCCCTCTGTCCTTCTTGATGACGATGAAACACAGAAATTGCATGGGAATTAAATGCAAAAGGCACAATGCCGACTTAAGTACAAGAAAACTGACTCTTCTTACTGTCTATGCTTTGAACCATTCCTGTGACACTAGTTATAGATTCCGATGCTTCACTACAGGTTTACTGTATCCCTCTGTCCTTCTTGATGACGATGAAACACAGAAATTGCATCGGAATTAATACAAAAGGTACAATGCCGACTTATGTACAAGACAACTGACTCTTCTTACTGTCTATATTTTGAACCATTCATGTGACACTCGTTATAGATTCCGATGCTTTACTTCAGGTTTACTGTATCCCTCTGACCTTCTTATTGACGATGAAACACAGATATTTCTTTGGAATTAAATACAAAAGGCACAATGCCGACTTAAGTACAAGATAATTGATTTTTCTTATTGTCTATAGTTTGAACCATCCCTGTGACACTAGTTATAGATT
This sequence comes from Schistocerca piceifrons, assembly GCF_021461385.2. Lineage (NCBI taxonomy): Eukaryota > Metazoa > Arthropoda > Insecta > Orthoptera > Acrididae > Schistocerca > Schistocerca piceifrons. Next base: position 192,188 of record NW_025727890.1, read on the forward strand.
CCGATGCTTTACTTCAGGTTTACTGTTTCCCTCTGACCTTCTTATTGACGATGAAACACAGAAATTGAATCGGAATTAAAAATAAAAGGCAAATGCCGACTTAAGTACAAGAAAACTGACTCTTCTTACTGTCTATGTTTTGAACCATTCCTCTGACTCTAGTTATAGGTACCGAAGCTTCACTTCAGGTTTGCTGTATCCCTCTGACCTTCTTATTGACGATGAAACACAGAAATTGCATCGGAATTAAATACAAAAAACACAATGCCGACTTAAGTACAAGAAAACTGACTCTTCTTACTGTCAATGTTTTGAACCATTCCTGTGACACTAGTTATAGATTCCGATGCATCACTTCAGGTTTACTGTATCCCTCTGTCCTTCGTATTGACGATGAAACACAGATATTGCATCGGAATTAAATACAAAATGCACAAAGCCGACTTAAGTGTAAAATAACTGATTCTTCTTATTGTCTATTATTTGAACCATTCCTGTGACACTAGTTATAGATTCCCATGCTTCACTTCAGGTTTACTGTTTCCCTCTGACCTTCTCATTGACGATGAAACACAGAAATTGCATCGGAATTAAAAATAAAAGGCACAATGCCGACTTAAGTACAAGAAAACTGTCTCTTCTTACTGTATATGATTTGAGCCATTCCTGTGACACTAGTTATAGATACCGAAGCTTCACTTCAGGTTTACTGTATCCCTCTGACCTTCTTATTGACGATGAAACACAGAAATTGCATCGGAATTAAATACAAAAGGCACAATGCCGACTTAAGTACAAGAAAACTGACTCTTCTTACAGTCTATGTTTTGAACCATTCCTGAGACACTACTTATAGATTCCGATGCTTCACTTCTGGTTTACTGTATCCCTCCGACCTTCTTATTGACGATGAAACACAGAAATTGCATCGGAATTAGTATTAAAGTAACAGTGCCGACTTAAGTACAAGAAAACTGACTTTTCTTACTGTCTATGTTTGAACCATTCCTGTGACACTAGGTATTGATTCCGATGCTTCACTTCAGGTTTATTGTATCCCTCTGACCTTCTAATTGACGATGAAACATAGAAATTGCGTCGGAATTAAATAGAAAAGGCACAATGCCGACTTAAGTACAAGAAAACTAACTCTTCTAACTGTCTATGTTTGAACCATTCCTGTTACAGTAGTTATAGATTCCGATGCTTCACTTCAGGTTTACTGTGTCCCTCTGACCTTCTTATCGACGATGAAACACAGATATTGCATCGGAATTAAGTACAAAAGGCACAATGCCGACTTAAGTACAAGAAAACTGACTCTTCTTACTGTCTATGTTATGAACCATTCCTGTGACACTAGTTATAGATTCCAATGCTTCACTTAAGGTTTACTGTATCCCACTGACTTTCTTACTAACGATGAAACACAGAAATTGCATCGGAAGTAAATACAAAAGCCACAATGCCGACTTAAGTACAAGAAAACTGACTCTTCTTACAGTCTATGTTTTGAACCATTCCTGAGAGTCTACTTATGGATTCCGTTGCTTCACTTCAGGTTTGCTGTATCCCTCTGACCTTCTAATTGACGATGAAACACAGATATTGCATCGGAATGAAATACAAAAGGCACAATGCCGACTTAAGTACAGCAAAACTGACTCCTTTTACTATCTATGTTTGAACCATTCCTGTGACACTAGTTATGGATTCTGATGCTTCACTTCAGGTTCACTGTATCCCTCTGACCTTCTTATTGACGATGAAACACAGATATTGCATCGGAATTAAATACAAAAGGAACAATGCCGACTTAAGTACAAGAAAACTGACTCTTCTTACTGTCTATGATTTGAACCATTCCTGTGACACTAGTTATAGATTCCGATGCTTCACTTCAGGTTTACTGTATCCCTCTGTCCTTCTTGATGACGATGAAACACAGAAATTGCATCGGAATTAATACAAAAGGTACAATGCCGACTTAAGTACAAGATAACTGACTCTTCTTACTGTCTATATTTTGAACCATTCATGTGACACTCGTTATAGATTCCGATGCTCCACTTCAGGTTTACTGTATCCTACTGACCTTCTTATTGACGATGAAACACAGTAATTGCATCGGAATTAAATACAAAAAGCACAATGCCGACTTAAGTACAAGAAAACTGACTCTTCTTACAGTCTATGTTTTGAACCATTCCTGACACACTACGTATAGATTCCGATGCTTCACTTCAGGTTTACTGTATCCCTCTGACCTTCTTATTGACGATGAAGCACAGAAATTGCATCGGAATTAAATACAAAAGGCACAATGCCGACTTAAGTACAAGAAAACTGACTTTCCTTACTGTCTATGTATTGAACCATTCCTGTGACACTAGTTATAGATTCAGATGCACACTTCAGGTTTACTGTATCCCTCTGTCCTTCTTATTGACGATGAAACACAGAAATTGCTTCGGAATTAAATACAAAAGGCACAATGCCGACCTAAGTGTAAAATAACTGATTCTTCTTATTGTCTATTACATGAACCATTCCTGTGACACTAGTTATAGATTCCGATGCTTCACTTCAGGTTTACTGTTTCCCTCTGACCTTCTCATTGACGATGAAACACAGAAATTGCATCGGAATTAAATATAAAAGGCACAATGCCGACTTAAGTACAAGAAAACTGTCTCTTCTTACTGTCTATGATTTGAGCCATTCCTGTGACACTAGTTATAGATACCGAAGCTTCACTTCAGATTTACTGTATCCCTCTGACCTTCTTATTGACGATGAAACACAGATATTGCATCAGAATTAAATACAAAAGGCACAATGCCGACTTAAGTACAAGAAAACTGACTCTTCTTACTGTCTATGATTTGAACCATTCCTGTGACACTAGTTATAGATTCCGATGCTTCACTTCAGGTTTACTGTTTACCTCTGACCTTCGTATTGACGATGAAACACAGTAGTTGCATCGCAATTAAATACAAAAGGCACAATGCCGACTTAAGTACAAGAAAACTGACTCTTCTTACTGTCTATGTTTTGAACTATTCCTGTGACACTAGTTATAGATTCCGATGCTTCACTTCAGGTTTACTGTATCCCTCGGACCTTCTTATTGTCGATGAAACACAGACATTGCATCCGAATTGAATACAAAAGGCACAATGCCGACTTCATTTAAAGAAAACTGACTTTTTTTACTGTGTATGATTTGAACCATTCCTGTGACACTAGTTACAGATTCCGACGCTTCGTTTCAGGTTCACAGTATCCCTCTGACCTTCTTATTGACGATGAAACACTGAAATTGCATCGGAATTAAATACAAAAGGCACAATGCTGACTTAAGTACAAGAAAACTGACTCTTATTACTGTCTATGTTTTGAACCATTCAAGTGACACTAGTTATACATTCCGATGCTTTACTCCAGGTTTACTGTATCCCTCTGACCTTCTTATTGACGATGAAACACATTAATTGCTTCGGAATTAAATACAAAAGGCACAATGCCGACTTAAGTACAAGAAAACTGACTCCTCTTACTGTCTATGTCTTACTGTCTATGTTTTGATCCATTCCTGTGACACTAGTTATAGATTCCGATGCTCCACTTCAGGTTTACTGTACCCCTCTGACCTTCTTATTGACGATGAAACATAGGAATTGCATCGGAATTAAATAGAAAAGGAACAATGCCGACTTAAGTACAAGAAAACTGACTCTTCTTACTGTCTATGTTCTGAACCATTCCTCTGACACTAGTTATAAATTCCGATGCTTCACTTCAGGTTTACTGTATCCCTCTGACCTTCTTATTGAAGATGAAACACAGATATTGCAACGGAATTAAATACAAAAGGCACAATGCCGACTCAAGTACAAGAAAACTGACTCTTCTTACTGCCTATGTTTTGAACCATTCCTGTGACACTAGTTATAGATTCTGACGCTTCACTTCAGGTGTACTGTATCCCTCTGACCTCCTTATTGACGTTGAAACACAGAAATTGCATCGGAATTAAATACAAAAGGCACAATGCCGCCTTAAGTACAAGAAAACTGACTCTTCTTACTGTCTATGTTTTGAACCATTCATGTGACACTCGTTTTAGATTCCGATGCTTTACTTCAGGTTTACTGTATCCCTCTGACCTTCTTATTGACGATGAAACACAGATATTTCTTTGGAATTAAATACAAAAGGCACAATGCCGACTTAAGTACAAGATAATTGATTTTTCTTATTGTCTATAGTTTGAACCATCCCTGTGACACTATTTATAGATTCCGATGCTTTACTTCAGGTTTACTGTTTCCCTCTGACCTTCTTATTGACGATGAAACACAGAAATTGAATCGGAATTAAAAATAAAAGGCACAATGCCGACTTAAGTACAAGAAAACTGACTCTTCTTACTGTCTGTGTTTTGAACCATTCCTCTGACACTAGTTATAGATACCGAAGCTTCACTTCAGGTTTACTGTATCCCTCTGACCTTCTTATTGACGATGAAACACAGAAATTGCATCGGAATTAAATACAAAAGGCACAATGCCGACTTAAGTACAAGAAAACTGACTCTTCTTACTGTCAATGTTTTGAACCATTCCTGTGACACTAGTTATAGATTCCGATGCATCACTTCAGGTTTACTGTATCCCTCTGACCTTCTTATTGACGATGAAACACAGAAATTGCTTCGGAATTAAGTACAAAAGGCACAATGCCGACTTAAGTACAAGATAACTGACTCTTCTTACTGTCTGTGGTTTGAACCATTCCTGTTACACTAGTTATAGATTCCGATGCTTCACGTCAGGTTTACTGTATCCCTCTGACCTTCTTATTGACGATGAAACACAGAAATTGCATCGGAATTTAATATAAAAGGCACAATGCCGACTTAAGTACAAGAAAACTGACCCCTCTGTCTATGTTTTGACCCATTCCTGTGACACTAGTTACTGATTCCGATGCTTCACTTCAGGTTTACTGTATCCCTCTGACCTTCTAATTGATGATGAAACATAGAAATTGCATCGGAATTAAATAGAAAAGGCACAATGCCGACTTAAGTACAAGAAAACTAACTCTTCTAACTGTCTATGTTTGAACCATTCCTGTTACACTAATTATAGATTCCGATGCTTCACTTCAGGTTCACTGTATCCCTCTGACCTTCTTATTGACGATGAAACACAGATATTGCATCGGAATTAAATACAAATTGCACAATGCCGACTTAAGTACAGGAAAACTGACACTTGTTACTGTCTATGTTTTGAACCATTCCTGTGACACTAGTTATAGATTCCAATGCTCCACTTCAGGTTTACTGTATCCCTCTGACCTTCTAATTGACGATGAAACATAGAAATCGCAACGGAATTAAATAGAAAAGGCACAATGCCGACTTAAGTACAAGAAAACTAACTCTTCTAACTGTCTATGTTTGAACCATTCCTGTTACACTAGTTACAGATTCCGATGCTTCACTTCAGGTTTACTGTATCCCTCTGACCTTCCTATTGACGATGAAACACAGATATAGCATCGGAATTAAATACAAAAGGCACTATGCCGACTTAAGTACAAGAAAACTGACTCTTCTTACTGTCTATGTTTTGAACCAGTCCTGTGACACTAGTTATAGATTCCAATGCTCCACTTCAGGTTTACAGTATCCCACTGACCTTCTTATTGACGATGAAACACAGAAATTGCATCGGAATTAAATACAAAAGGCACAATGCCGACTTAAGTACAAGATAACTGACTCTTCTTGCTGTCTATGTTTTGAACCATTCCTGTGACACTAGTTATAGATTCCGATGCTTCACTTCTGGTTTACTGCATCCCTCTGAGCTTCTTATTGACGATGGAACACAGAAATTGCATCGGAATTAATACAAAAGGTACAATGCCGACATAAGTACATGAAAACTGACTCTTCTTACTGTCTATATTTTGAACCATTCATTTGACACTCGTTATAGATTCCGATGCTTTACTTCAGGTTTACTGTATCCCTCTGACCTTCTTATTGACGATGAAAAACAGAAATTGCTTCGGAATTAAGTACAAAAGGAACAATGCCGACTTAAGTACAAGATAACTGACTCTTCTTACTGTCCGTGGTTTGAACCATTCCTGTTACTCTAGTTATAGATTCCGATGCTTCACTTCAGGTTTACTGTACCCCTCTGACCTTCTTGTTGACGATGACATCCAGAAATTGCATCGGAAATAAATACAAAAGCACAATGCCGACGTAAGTACAAGAAAACTATCTCTTCTAACTGTCTATGTTTGAACCATTCCTGTTACACTAGTTATAGATTCCGATGCTTCACTTCAGGTTTACTGTATCCCTCTGACCTTCTTATTGACGATGAAACACAGATATTGCATCGGAATTAAATACAAAAGGCACAATGCCGACTTAAGTACAAGAAAACTGACTCTTCTTACTGTCTATGTTTTGAACCATTCCTGCGACACTAGTTATAGATTCCGATGCATCACTTCAGGTTTACTGTATCCCTCTGTCCTTCTTGATGACGATGAAACACAGAAATTGCATCGGAATTAAATACAAAAGGCACAATGCCGACTTAAGTACAAGAAAACTGACTCTTCTTACTGTCTATGTTTTGAACCATCCCTGTGACACTAGTTATAGATTCCGATGCTTTACTTCAGGTTTACTGTTTCCCTCTGACCTTCTTATTGACGATGAAACACAGAAATTGAATCGGAATTAAAAATAAAAGGCACAATGCCGACTTAAGTACAAGATAACTGACTCTTCTTACTGTCTATGTTTTGAACCATTCCTCTGACACTAGTTATAGATACCGAAGCTTCACTTCAGGTTTGCTGTATCCCTCCGACCTTCTTATTGACGATGAAACACAGAAATTGCATCGGAATTAAATACAAAAGGCACAATGCCGACTTAAGTACAAGAAAACTGACTCTTCTTACTGTCAATGTTTTGAACCATTCCTGTGACACTAGTTATAGATTCCGATGCATCACTTCAGGTTTACTGTATCCCTCTGTCCTTCGTATTGACGATGAAACACAGATATTGCATCGGAATTAAATACAAAAGGCACAATGCCGACTTAAGTACAAGAATACTGACTCTTCTTACTGTCTATGTTTTGAACCATTCCTGTGACACTAGTTATAGATTCCGATGCTTCACTTCAGGTTTACTGTATCCTTCTGACCTTCTTATTGACGATGAAACACAGAAATTGCTTCGGAATTAAGTACAAAATGCACAATGCCGACTTAAGTACAAGATAACTGACTCTTCTTACTGTCTGTGGTTTGAACCATTCCTGTTACACTAGTTATAGATTCCGATGCTTCACGTCAGGTTTACTGTATCCCTCTGACCTTCTTATTGACGATGAAACACAGATATTGCATCGGAATGAAATACAAAAGGCACTATGCCGACATAAGTACAAGAAAAGTGACTCTTCTTACTGACTATGTTTTGAACCAGTCCTTTGACACTAGTTACAGATTCCAATGCTCCACTTCAGGTTTACTGTATCCCACGGACCTTCTTATTGACGATGAAACACCGAAATTGCATCGGAATTAAATACAAAAGGCACAATGCCGACTTAAGTACAAGAAAACTGACTCTTCTTACTGTCTATGTTTCGAACCATTCCTGAGACACTACTTAAAGATTCCGATGCTTCACTTCAGGTTTACTGTATCCCTCTGACCTTCTTATTGACGATGAAACACAGATATTGCATCGGAATTAAATACAAATTGCACAATGCCGACTTAAGTACAGGAAAACTGACACTTGTTACTGTCTATGTTTTGAACCATTCCTGTGACACTAGTTATAGATTCCGATGCTTCACTTCAGTTTTACTGTATCCTTCTGAAGATCTTATTGACGATGAAACACAGAAATTGCATCGGAATTAAATACAAAAGGCACAATGCCGACTTAAGTACAAGAAAACTGACCCTCCTTACTGTCTACGTTTTGAACCATTCCTGTGACACTAGTTATAGATTCCGATGCTTCACTTCAGGTTTACTGTATCCCTCTGACCTTCTAATTGACGATGAAACATAGAAATTGCATCGGATTTAAATAGAAAAGGCACAATTCCGACATAAGTACATGAAAACTGACTCTTCTTACTGTCTATATTTTGAACCATTCATGTGACACTCGTTATAGATTCCGATGCTTTACTTCAGGTTTACTGTATCCCTCTGACCTTCTTATTGACGATGAAAAACAGAAATTGCTTCGGAATTAAGTACAAAAGGCACAATGCCGACTTAAGTACAAGATAACTGACTCTTCTTACTGTCTGTGATTTGAACCATTCCTGTTACTCTAGTTATAGATTCCGATGCTTCACTTCAGGTTTACTGTACCCCTCTGACCTTGTTGACGATGACACCCAGAAATTGCATCGGAAATAAATACAAAAGGCACAATGCCGACGTAAGTACAAGAAAACTATCTCTTCTAACTGTCTATGTTTGAACCATTCCTGTTACACTAGTTATAGATTCCGATGCTTCACTTCAGGTTTACTGTAACCCTCTGACCTTCTTATTGACGATGAAACACAGATATTGCATCGGAATTAAATACAAAAGGCACAATGCCGACTTAAGTACAGGAAAACTGACTCTTCTTTCTGTCTATGTATTGAACCATTCCTGCGACACTAGTTATAGATTCCGATGCATCACTTCAGGTTTACTGTATCCCTCTGTCCTTCTTGATGACGATGAAACACAGAAATTGCATCGGAATTAAATACAAAAGGCACAATGCCGACTTAAGTACAAGAAAACTGACTCCTCTTACTGTCTATGTTTTGAACCATTCCTGTGACACTAGTTATAGATTCCGATGCTTCACTTGAGGTTTACTGTATCCCTCTGACCTTCTTATTGACGATGAAACACAGATATTGCATCGGAATTAATACAAAAGGTACAATGCCGACTTAAGTACAAGAAAACTGACTGTTCTTACTGTCTATATTTTGAGCCATTCATGTGATACTCGTTATAGATTCCAATGTTTTACTTCAGGTTTACTGTATCCCTCTGACCTTCTTATTGACGATGAAACACAGAAATTGCTTCGGAATTAAGTACAAACGGCACAATGCCGACTTAAGTACAAGATAACTGACTCTTCTTACTGACTGTGGTTTGAACCATTCCCGTTACACTAGTTATAGTTTCCGATGCTTCACTTCAGGTTTACTGTATCCCTCTGACCTTCTTATTGACGATGAAACACAGAAATTGCATCGGATTTAATATAAAAGGCACAATGCCGACTTAAGCACAAGAAAACTAACTCTTCTAACTGTCTACGTTTGATCCATTCCTGTTACACTAGTTATAGATTACGATGCTTCACTTCAGGTTTACTGTACCCCTCTGACCTTCTTATTGACGATGAAACACAGATATTGCATCGGAATTAAATACAAAAGGCACTATGCCGACTTAAGTACAAGAAAACTGACTCTTCTTACTGTCTATGTTTTGAACCATTCCAGTGACACTAGTTATAGATTCCGATGCTTCACTTCAGTTTTACTGTATCCATCTGAAGATCTTATTGACGATGAAACACAGAAATTGCATCGGAATTAAATACAAAAGGCACAATGCCGACTTAAGTACAAGAAAACTGACTCTCCTTACTGTCTATGTATTGAACCATTCCTGTGACACTAGTTAAAGAGTCCGATGCAACACTTCAGGTTTACTGTATCCCTCTGACCTTCTAATTGACGATGAAACATAGAAATTGCATCGGAATTAAATAGAAAAGGCACAATGCCGACTTAAGAACAAGAAAACTAACTTCTCTAACTGTCTATGTTTGAACCATTCCTGTTACACTAGTTATAGATTCCGATGCTTCTATTCAAGTTTACAGTATCCCTCTGACCTTCTTATTGACGATGAAATACAGATATTGCATCGGAATTAAATACAAAAGGCACAATGCAGACTTAAGTACTAGAAAACTGACTCTTCTTACTGTCTATGTTTTGGACCCTTCCTGTGACACTAGTTATAGATTCCAATGCTTCACTTAAGGTTTACTGTATCCCTCTGACCTTCTTATTGACGATGAAACACAGATATTGCATCGGAATTAAATTCAAAAGGCACAATGCCGACTTAAGTACAAGAAAACTTACTCTTCTTACTGTCTATGTTTGAACCATTCATGTGATACTAGTTATAGATTCCGATGCTTCACTTCAGGTTTACTGTATCCCTCTGACCTTCACATTGTTGATGAAACACAGATATTGCATCGGAATTAAATACAAAAGGCACAATGCCTACTTAAGTACAAAAAAACTGACTCTTCTTACTGTCTATGTTTTGAATCATTATTGTGACACTAGTTATAGATTCCGATGCTTCACTTCAGGTTTACTGTATATCTCTGACCTCCTTATTGACGATAAAACTCAGAAATTGCATCATAACTAAATACAAAAGGCACAATGCCGACTTAAGTACAAGAAAACTGATTCTTCTTACGATCTATGTTTTGAACCATTCCTGTGACACTAGTTATAGATTCCGATGCTTCACTTCAGGTTTACTGTTTCCCTCTGACATTCTTATTGACGATGAAACACAGAAATTGCATCGGAATTAATACAAAAGGTACAAAGCCGACTTAAGTACAAGCAAACTGACTCTTCTTATTGTCTATATTTTGAACCATTCATGTGACACTCGTTATAGATTCCGATGCTTTAATTCAGGTTTACTGTATCCCTCTGACCATCTTATTGACGATGAAACACAGAAATTGCTTCGGAATTAAGTACAAAAGGCACAATGCCGTCTTAAGTACAAGATAACTGACTCTTCTTACTGTCTGTGGTTTGAACCATTCCTGTTACACTAGTTATAGATTTCGATGCTTTACTTCAGGTTTACTGGATCCCTCTGACCTTCGTATTGACGATGAAACACAGATATTGCATCGGAATTAAATACAAAAGGCACAATGCCGACTTATGTACAAGAAAACTGACTCCCCTTACTGTCTATGAATTGAACCATTCCTGTGACACTAGTTATAGATTCCGATGCATCACTTCAGGTTTACTGTATCCCTCTGTCCTTCGTATTGACGATGAAACACAGAAATTGCATCGGAATTAAATACAAATGCACAGTGCCGACTTAAGAACAAGAAAACTGACTCTTCTTACTGTCAATGTTTTGAACCATTACTGTGACACTAGTTATAGATTCAGATGCTTCACTTCTGGTTTACTGTATCCCTCTGACCTTCTTATTGACGATAATACACAGAAATTGCATCGGAATTACTACAAAAGTACAATGCCGACTTAAGTACAATAAATCTGACTCTTCTTACTGTCTATGTTTTGAACCGTTCCTGTGACACTAGTTATAGATACCGATGCTTCACTTCAGGTTTACTGTATCAGTCTGACCTTCTTATTGACGATGAAACACAGATATTGGATCGAAATTAAATACAAAAGGCACAATGCCGACTTAAGTACAAGAAAACTGACTCTCTTAATGTCAATGTTTTGAACCACTCCTGTGACACTAGTTATAGATTCTGATGCCTCACTTCAGGTTAACTGTATCCCTCTGTCCTTCTTATTGACATTGAAACACAGAAATTGCATGGGAATTAAATACAAAAGACACAATGCCGACTTAAGTACAAGAAAACTGACTCTTCTTACTGTCTATGTTTTGAAACATTCCTGTGACACTAGGTATAGATTCCGATGCTTCACTTCAGGTTTACTGTATCCCTCCGACCTTCCTATTGACGATGAAACACAGATATTGCATCGGAATTAAATACAAAAGGCAATATGCCGACTCAAGTACAAGAAAACTGACTCTTCTTACTGCCTATGCTTTGAACCATTCCTGTGACACTAGTTATAGGTTCTAATGCTTCACTTCAGGTTTACTGTTTCCCTCTGACCTTCCTATTGACGATGAAACACAGAAATTGCATCGGAATTAAATTCAATAGGCACAATGCCGACTTAAGTACAAGAAAACTGACTCTTCTTACTGTCTATGGTTTGAACCATTCATGTGACACTCGTTATAGATTCTGATGCTTTACTTCAGGTTTACTGTATTCCTCTGACCTTCTTATTGACGATGAAACACAGAAATTGCTTCGGAATTAAATACAAAAAACACAATGCCGACTTAAGTACAAGATAACTGATTCTTCTTATTGTCTATGATTTGAACCATTCCTGTGACACTAGTTATAGATTCCGATGCTTCACTTCAGGTTTACTGTTTCCCTCTGACCTTCTTATTGACGATGAAACACAGAAATTGCATCGGAATTAAATATAAAAGGCTCAATGCCGACTTAAGTACAAGAAATCTGACTCTTATTACTGTCTATGTTTTGAACCATTCCTGTGACACTAGTTATAGATACCGATGCTTCACTTCAGGTTTACTGTATCCCTCTGACCTTCTTATTGACGATGAAACACAGAAATTGCATCGGAATTAAATACAAAAGGCACAATGCCGAATTAAGTACAAGAAAACTGACTCTTCTTACTGTCAATGTTTTGAACCACTCCTGTGACACTAGTTATAGATTCTGATGCCTCACTTCAGTTGAACTGTATCCCTCTGTCCTTCTTATTGACAATGAAACACATAAATTGCATCGGAATTAAGTACAAAAGGCACAATGCCGTCTCAAGTACAAGAAAACTGACTCTTCTTACTGCCTATGCTTTGAACCATTCCCGTGACACTAGTTATAGATTCTAATGCTTCACTTCAGGTTTTCTGTTTCCCTCTGACCTTCTTATTGACGATGAAACACAGAAATTGCATCGGAATTAAATATAAAACGCACAATGCCGACTTAAGTACAAGAAATCTGACTCTTCTTACTGTCTATGTTTTGAACCATTCCTGTGACACTAGTTATAGATACCGATGCTTCACTTCAGGTTTACTGTATCCCTCTGACCTTCTTATTGACGATGACACCCAGAAATTGCATCGGAATTAAATACAAAATGCACAATGCCGACTCAAGTACAAGAAAACTGACTCTTCTTACTGCCTATGCTTTGAACCATTCCTGTGACACTAGTTATAGATTCTAATGCTTCACTTCAGGTTTACTGTTTCCCTCTGACCTTCTTATTGACGATGAAACACAGAAATTGCATCGGAATTAAATTCAATAGGCACAATGCCGACTTAAGTACAAGAAAACTGACTCTTCTTACTGTCAATGTTTTGAACCATTCCTGTGACACTAGTTATAGATCCAATGCTTGACTTCAGGTTTACTGTATCCCTCTGATGTTCATATTGACGATCAAACACAGAAATTGCATCGGAATTAAATACAAAAGGCACAATGCCGACTCAAGTACAAGAAAACTGACTCTTCTTACTGCCTATGCTTTGAACCATTCCCGTGACACTAGTTATAGATTCTAATGCTTCACTTCAGGTTTACTGTTTCCCTCTGACCTTCTTATTGACGATGAAACACAGAAATTGCTTCGGAATTAAATACAAAAGACACAATGCCGACTTAAGTACAAGATAACTGATTCTTCTTATTGTCTATGATTTGAACCATTCCTGTGACACTAGTTATAGATTCCGATGCTTCACTTCAGGTTTACTGTTTCCCTCTGACCTTCTTATGACGATGAAACACAGAAATTGCATCGGAATTAAATATAAAAGGCACAATGCCGACTTAAGTACAAGAAATCTGACTCTTCTTACTGACTATGTTTTGAACCATTCCTGTGACACTAGTTATAGATACCGATGCTTCACTTCAGGTTTACTGTATCAGTCTGACCTTCTTATTGACGATGAAACACAGATATTGGATCGGAATTAAATACAAAAGGCACAATGCCGACTTAAGTACAAGAAAACTGACTCTTCTTACTGTCAATGTTTTGAACCACTCCTGTGACACTAGTTATAGATTCTGATGCCTCACTTCAGGTTAACTGTATCCCTCTGTCCTTCTTATTGACATTGAAACACAGAAATTGCATCGGAATTAAATACAAAAGACACAATGCCGACTTAAGTACAAGAAAACTGACTCTTCTTACTGTCTATGTTTTGAACCATTCCTGTGACACTAGTTATACGAGGGCCGTTCAGAAAGTAACCTCCGGTTGATTTAAAAAAATACACCAAGTTAAATAAAAATATTTTAATATATATACATCTTACAACTATATCTTTGCACTATTTTTCTACATAGTCTCCATAGCGATTGAGGCACTTATCGTATCTCTTCACAAGCTTAGAAATTCCTTCTGCATAAAAATCACCCGCTTGTGCCTGGAGCCAGCCTGTGACCGCATCTTTGAGCTCTTCGTTGTCATCAAACCGCTGTGACCCGAGCCATTTCTTTAAATGCATGAAGAGGTGATAATCACTTGGCGCCAGGTCTGGGCTGTAAGGTGAATGGTTGATAACGTCCCACTTGAAGGACTCAAGAAGGGCCGTTGTTCTGCGAGCAGAGTGATGACGGGCGTTATCGTGCAAAAAGACGATACCGGAAGTCAGCATACCACGGCGTTTGTTCTGTATAGCCCGTAGTAACTTTTTTATTGTTTCACAGTACACGTCTTTATTAATGGTCGTACCACGTTCCATGAATTCAACCAACAACACCCCTTTGGCATCCCAAAACACCGTTGCCATCAGTTTTCTGGCAGAAAAATCTTGCGAGGCTTTTCTTGGTTTGGTAGGCGAATTTGAATGTGCCCACATCTTTGATTGTTCTTTTGTCTCAGGGTTCACGTACTTAATCCAGGTTTCGTCACCGGTCACGATTCTGTTTAACAATGGTTCTCCTTCGTCCTCATAACGTGACTGAAAGTCTAATGCAGAGGCCATTCTTTGAGTTTTGTGGTGGTCGGTAAGAATTTTGGGCACCCATCGTGCACAGAACTTACGGTAACCCAATCTTGCTGTCACTATCTCGTACAAGAGAGTCTTAGAAATCTGTGGAAAACCAGTAGACAACTCCGACATTGAGAAACGTCGATTTTCACGAACTTTTGCATCAACTGTCTGAACGAGATCGTCAGTTACCAATGATGGTCTACCACACCTCTCTTCATCATGAACGTTTTCTCGTCCACTTTTAAATAAACGTACCCATTCACGGACAACTCCTTCACTCATAACTCTTGGTCCTTACACGGCACAAAGCTCACTATGAATAGCTGCTGCAGAATATCCTTTGGCTGTAAAAAACCTTAAGACAGCACGCACTTCACATTTGGCGGGGTTTTTTATTGCAGCACACATTTCAAACTGCCACAAAAACTAAACTAGCCCAAGTACGACGTTCACTCGACCACGGCTTGATGCCGACTGACCTGTTGAGTGCGTGAACGCACAAATGGCGTCGCTACTCCCCCCACAACCCGCACTGTGACCAATCGGAGGTTACTTTCTGAACCGCCCTCGTAGATTCCGATGCTTCACTTCTGGTTTACTGTATCCCTCTGACCTTCTTATTGACGATGGAACACAGAAATTGCATCGGAATTAATACAAAAGGTACAATGCCGACGTAAGTACAAGAAAACTGACTCTTCTTACTGTCTATATTTTGAACCATTCATGTTACACTCGTTATAGATTCCGATGCTTTACTTCAGGTTTACTGTATCCCTCTGACCTTCTTATTGACGATGAAAAACAGAAATTGCTTCGGAATTAAGTACAAAAGGCACAATGCCGACTTAAGTACAAGATAACTGACTCTTCTTACTGTCTGTGGTTTCAACCATTCCTGTGACACTAGTTATAGATTCCGATGCTTCACTTCAGGTATACTGTATCCCTCTGACCTTCTTGGTGACGATGACACCCAGAAATTGCATCGGAATTAAATACAAAAGGCACAATGCCGACTCAAGTACAAGAAAACTGACTCTTCTTACTGCCTATGCTTTGAACCATTCCTATGACACTAGTTATAGATTCTAATGCTTCACTTCAGGTTTTCTGTTTCCCTCTGACCTTCTTATTGACGATGAAACACAGAAATTGCACCGGAATTAAATTCAATAGGCACAATGCCGACTTAAGTACAAGAAAACTGACTCTTCTTACTGTCTATGTTTTGAACCATTCATTTGACACTCGTTATAGATTCTGATGCTTTCTTCGTGTTTACTGTATTCCTCTGAATTTCTTATTGACGATGAAACACAGAAATTGCTTCGGAATTAAATACAAAAGACACAATGCCGACTTAAGTACAAGATAACTGATTCTTCTTATTGTCTATGATTTGAACCATTCCTGTGACACTAGTTATAGATTCCGATGCTTCACTTCAGGTTTACTGCTTCCCTCTGACCTTCTTATTGACGATGAAACACAGAAATTGCATCGGAATTAAATATAAAAGGCACAATGCCGACTTAAGTACAAGAAATCTGACTCTTCTTACTGTCTATGTTTTGAACCATTCCTGTGACACTAGTTATAGATACCGATGCTTCACTTCAGGTTTACTGTATCCCTCTTACCTTCTTATTGACGATGAAACACAGAAATTGCATCGGAATTAAATACAAAAGGCACAATGCCGACTTAAGTACAAGAAAACTGACTCTTCTTACTGTCTATGGTTTGAACCATTCATGTGACACTCGTTATAGTTTCTGATGCGTTACTTCAGGTTTACTGTATTCCTCTGACCTTCTTATTGACGATGAAACACAGAAATTGCTTCGGAATTAAATACAAAAAACACAATGCCGACTTAAGTACAAGATAACTGATTCTTCTTATTGTCTATGATTTGAACCATTCGTGTGACACTAGTTATAGATTCCGATGCTTCACTTCAGGTTTACTGTTTCCCTCTGACCTTCTTATTGACGATGAAACACAGAAATTGCATCGGAATTAAATATAAAAGGCACAATGCCGACTTAAGTACAAGAAATCTGACTCTTCTTACTGTCTATGTTTTGAACCATTCCTGTGACACTAGTTATAGATACCGATGCTTCACTTCAGGTTTACTGTATCCCTCTGACCTTCTTATTGACGATGAAACAAAGAAATTGCATCGGAATTAAATACAAAAGGCACAATGCCGACTTAAGTACAAGAAAACTGACCCTTCTTACTGTCAATGCTTTGAACCACTCCTGTGACACTAGTTATAGATTCTGATGCCTCACTTCAGTTGAACTGTATCCCTCTGTCCTTCTTATTGACAATGAAACACAGAAATTGCATCGGAATTAAATACAAAAGACACAATGCCGACTTAAGTACAAGAAAACTGACTCTTCTTACTGTCTATGTTTTGAACCATTCCTGTGACACTAGGTATAGTTTCCGGTGCTTCACTTCAGGTTTACTGTATCCCTCCGACCTTCCTATTGACGATGAAACACAGATATTGCATCGGAATTAAATACAAAAGGCACAATGCCGTCTCAAGTACAAGAAAACTGACTCTTCTTACTGCCTATGCTTTGAACCATTCCTGTGACACTAGTTATAGATTCTAATGCTTCACTTCAGGTTTACTGTTTCCCTCTGACCTTCTTATTGACGATGAAACACAGAAATTGCATCGGAATTAAATATAAAAGGCACAATGCCGACTTAAGTACAAGAAATCTGACTCTTCTTACTGTCTATGTTTTGAACCATTCCTGTGACACTAGTTATAGATACCGATGCTTCACTTCAGGTTTACTGTATCCCTCTGACCTTCTTATTGACGATGACACCCAAAAATTGCATCGGAATTAAATACAAAAGGCACAATGCCGACTCAAGTACAAGAAAACTGACTCTTCTTACTGCCTATGCTTTGAACCATTCCTGTGGCACTAGTTATAGATTCTAATGCTTCACTTCAGGTTTACTGTTTCCCTCTGACCTTCTTATTGACGATCAAACACAGAAATTGCATTGGAATTAAATACAAAAGGCACAATGCCGACTCAAGTACAAGAAAACTGACTCTTCTTACTGCCTATGCTTTGAACCATTCCCGTGACACTAGTTATAGATTCTAATGCTTCACTTCAGGTTTACTGTTTCCCTCTGACCTTCTTATTGACGATGAAACACAGAAATTGCTTCGGAATTAAATACAAAAGACACAATGCCGACTTAAGTACAAGATAACTGATTCTTCTTATTGTCTATGATTTGAACCATTCGTGTGACACTAGTTATAGATTCCGATGCTTCACTTCAGGTTTACTCTTTCCCTCTGACCATACTTATGACGATGAAACACAGAAATTGCATCGGAATTAAATATAAAAGGCACAATGCCGACTTAAGTACAAGAAATCTGACTCTTCTTACCGTCTATGTTTTGAACCATTCCTGTGACACTAGTTATAGATACCGATGCTTCACTTCAGGTTTACTGTATCAGTCTGACCTTCTTATTGACGATGAAACACAGATATTGGATCGGAATTAAATACAAAAGGCACAATGCCGACTTAAGTACAAGAAAACTGACTCTTCTTACTGTCAATGATTTGAACCACTCCTGGCACACTAGTTATACATTCTGATGCCTCACTTCAGGTTAACTGTATCCCTCTGTCCTTCTTATTGACATTGAAACCCAGAAATTGCATCGGAATTAAATACAAAAGACACAATGCCGACTTAAGTACAAGAAAACTGACTCTTCTTACTGTCTATGTTTTGAACCATTCCTGTGACACTAGGTATAGATTCCGATGCTTCACTTCCGGTTTACTGTATCCCTCCGACCTTCCTATTGACGATGAAAAACAGATATTGCATCGGAATTAAATACAAAAGGCTCTATGCCGACTTAAGTACAAGAAAAGTGACTCTTCTTACTGTCTATGTTTTGAACCAGTCCTGTGACACTAGTTACAGATTCCAATACTCCACTTCATGTTTACTGTATCCCACTGACCTTCTTATTGACGATGAAACACAGAAATTGCATCGGAATTAAATACAAAAGGCACATTGCCGACTTAAGTACAAGAAAACTGACTCTTCTTACTGTCTATGTTTTGAACCATTCCTGTGACACTAATTATAGATTCCGATGCTTCACTTCTGGTTTACTGTATCCCTCTGACCTTCTTATTGACGATGGAACACAGAAATTGCATCGGAATTAATACAAAAGGTACAATGCCGACATAAGTACAAGGAAACTGACTCTTCTTACTTTCTATATTTTGAACCATTCATGTGACACTCGTTATAGATTCCGATGCTTTACTTCAGGTTCACTGTATCCCTCTGACCTTCTTATTGACGATGAAAAACAGAAATTGCCTCGGAATTAAGTACAAAAATGCACAATGCCGACTTAAGTACAAGATAACTGACTCTTCTTACTGTCTGTGGTTTCAACCATTCCTGTGACACTAGTTATAGATTCCGATGCTTCACTTCAGGTTTACTGTATCCCTCTGACCTTCTTGTTGACGATGACACCCAGAAATTGCATCGGAATTAAATACAAAAGGCACAATGCCGAATCAAGTACAAGAAAACTGACTCTTCTTACTGCCTATGCTTTGAACCATTCCTGTGACACTAGTTATAGATTCTAATGCTTCACTTCAGGCTTACTGTTTCCCTCTGACCTTCTTATTGACGATGAAACACAGAAATTGCATCGGAATTAAATATAAAAGGCACAATGCCGACTTAAGTACAAGAAAACTGACTCTTCTTACTGTCTATGTTTGAACCATTCCTGTGACACTAGTTATAGATTCCGATGCTTCGCTTCAGGTTTGCTGTATCCCTCTGACCTTCTTATTGACGATGAAACACAGATATTGCATCGGAATTACATACAAAACGCACAATGCCGACTTAAGTACAAGAAAACTGATTCTTCTTACGATCTATGTTTTGAACCATTCCTGTGACACTAGTTATAGATTCCGATGCTTCACTTCAGGTTTACTGTTTCCCTCTGACATTCTTATTGACGATGAAACACAGAAATTGCATCGGAATTAATACAAAAGGTACAATGCCGACTTAAGTACAAGCAAACTGACTCTTCTTACTGTCTATATTTTGAACCATTCATGTGACACTCGTTATAGATTCCGATGCTTTACTTCAGGTTTACTGTATCCCTCTGACCATCTTATTGACGATGAAACACAGAAATTGCTTCGGAATTAAGTCCAAAAGGCACAATGCCGTCTTAAGAACAAGATAACTGACTCTTCTTACTGTCTGTGGTTTGAACCATTCCTGTTACACTAGTTATAGATTTCGATGCTTTACTTCAGGTTTACTGGATCCCTCTGACCTTCTTATTGACAATGAAACACAGATATTGCATCGGAATTAAATACAAAAGGCACAATGCCGACTTACGTACAAGAAAACTGACTCCCCTTACTGTCTATGAATTGAACCATTCCTGTGACACTAGTTATAGATTCCGATGCATCACTTCAGGTTTACTGTATCCCTCTGTCCTTCGTATTGACGATGAAACACAGAAATTGCATCGGAATTAAATACAAATGCACAATGCCGACTTAAGTACAAGAAAACTGACTCTTCTTACTGTCTATGTTTTGAACCATTCCTGTGACACTAGTTATAGATTCAGATGCTTCACTTCTGGTTTACAGTATCCCTCTGATCTTCTTATTGACGATGAAACACAGAAATTGCATCGGAATTACTACAAAAGTACAATGCCGACTTAAGTACAAGAAAACTGACTTTTCTTACTGTCTATACTTTGAACCATTCATGTGACACTCGTTATAGATTCCGATGCTTTACTTCAGGTTTACTGTATCTCTCTGACCTTCTTATTGACGATGAAACACAGAAATTGCTTCGGAATTAAGTACAAAAGGCACAATGCCGACTCAAGTACAAGAAAACTGACTCTTCTTACTGCCTATGCTTTGAACCATTCCCGTGACACTAGTTATAGATTCCGATGCTTCACTTCAGGTTTACTGTTTCCCTCTGACCTTCTTATTGACGATGAAACACAGAAATTGCATCGGAATTAAAATTAATAGGCACAATGCCGACTTAAGTACAAGAAAACTGACTCTTCTTACTGTCAATGTTTTGAACCATTCCTGTGACACTAGTTATAGATCCAATGCTTCACTTCAGGTTTACTGTATCCCTCTGATGTTCGTATTGACGATGAAACACAGAAATTGCATCGGAAGTAAATACAAAAGGCACAATGCCGACTCAAGTACAAGAAAACTGACTCTTCTTACTGCCTATGCTTTGAACCATTCCCGTGACACTAGTTATAGATTCCGATGCTTCACTTCAGGTTTACTGTTTCCCTCTGACCTTCTTATTGACGATGAAACACAGAAATTGCATCGGAATTAAATTCAATAGGCACAATGCCGACTTAAGTACAAGAAAACTGACTCTTCTTACTGTCTATGTTTTGAACCATTCATGTGACACTCGTTATAGATTCTGATGCTTTACTTCAGGTTTACTGTATTCCTCTGACCTTCTTATTGACGATGAAACACAGAAATTGCTTCGGAATTAAATACAAAAGTCACAATGCCGACTTAAGTACAATATAACTGATTCTTCTTATTGTCTATGATTTGAACCATTCCTGTGACACTAGTTATAGATTCCGATGCTTCACTTCAGGTTTACTGTTTCCCTCTGACCTTCTTATGACGATGAAACACAGAAATTGCATCGGAATTAAATATAAAAGGCACAATGTCGACTTAAGTACAATAAATCTGACTCTTCTTACTGTCTATGTTTTGAACCATTCCTGTGACACTAGTTATAGATACCGATGCTTCACTTCAGGTTTACTGTATCAGTCTGACCTTCTTATTGACGATGAAACACAGATATTGGATCGGAATTAAATACAAAAGGCACAATGCCGACTTAAGTACAAGAAAACTGACTCTCTTACTGTCAATGTTTTGAACCACTCCTGTGACACTAGTTATAGATTCTGATGCCTCACTTCAGGTTAACTGTATCCCTCTGTCCTTCTTATTGACATTGAAACACAGAAATTGCATCGGAATTAAATACAAAAGACACAATGCCGACTTAAGTACAAGAAAACTGACTCTTCTTACTGTCTATGTTTTGAAGCATTCCTGTGACACTAGGTATAGATTCCGATGCTTCACTTCAGGTTTACTGTATCCCTCCGACCTTCCTATTGACGATGAAACACAGATATTGCACCAGAATTAAATACAAAATTCACTATGCCGACTTAAGTACAAGAAAACTGACTCTTCTTACTGTCTATGTTTTGAACCAGTCCTGTGACACTAGTTATAGATTCCAATGCTCCACTTCAGGTTTACTGTATCCCACTGACCTTCTTATTGACGATGAAACACAGAAATTGCATCGGAATTAAATACAAAAGGCACAATGCCGACTTAAGTACAAGAAAACTGACACTTCTTACTGTCTATGTTTTGAACCATTCCTGTAACACTAGTTATAGATTCCGATGCTTCACTTCCGGTTTACTGTATCCCTCTGACCTTCTTATTGACGATGGAACACAGAAATTGCATCGGAATTAATACAAAAGGTACAATCCCGACATAAGTACAAGAAAACTGACTCTTCTTACTGTCTATATCTTGAACCATTCATGTGACACTCGTTATAGATTCCGATGCTTTACTTCAGGTTTACTGTATCCCTCTGACCTTCTTATTGACGATGAAAAACGGAAATTGCTTCGGAATGAAGTACAAAAGACACAATGCCGACTTAAGTACAAGATAACTGATTCTTCTTACTGTCTGTGGTTTGAACCATTCCTGTGACACTAGTTATAGATTCCGATGCTTCACTTCAGGTTTAATGTATCCCTCCGACCTTCTTGTTGACGATGACACCCAGAAATTGCATCTGAATTAAATACAAAAGGCAATATGCCGACTCAAGTACAAGAAAACTGACTCCTCTTACTGCCTATGCTTTGAACCATTCCTGTGACACTAGTTATAGATTCTAATGCTTCACTTCAGGTTTACTGTTTCCCTCTGACCTTCTTATTGATGATGAAACACAGAAATTGCATCGGAATTAAATTCAATAGGCACAATGCCGACTTAAGTACAAGAAAACTGACTCTTCTTACTGTCTATGGTTTGAACCATTCATGTGACACTCGTTATAGATTCTGATGCTTTACTTCAGGTTTACTGTATTCCTCTGACCTTCTTATTGACGATGAAACACAGAAATTGCTTCGGAATTAAATACAAAAAACACAATGCCGACTTAAGTACAAGATAACTGATTCTTCTTATTGTCTATGATTTGAACCATTCCTGTGACACTAGTTACAGATTCCGATGCTTCACTTCAGGTTTACTGTTTCCCTCTGACCTTCTTATTGACGATGAAACACAGAAATTGCATCGGAATTAAATATAAAAGGCACAATGCCGACTTAAGTACAAGAAATCTGACTCTTCTTACTGTCTATGTTTTGAACCATTCCTGTGACACTAGTTATAGATGCCGATGCTTCACTTCAGGTTTACTGTATCCCTCTGACCTTCTTATTGACGATGAAACACAGAAATTGCATCGGAATTAAATACAAAAGGCACAATGCCGACTTAAGTACAAGAAAACTGACTCTTCTTACTGTCAATGTTTTGAACCACTCCTGTCACACTAGTTATAGATTCTGATGCCTCACTTCAGTTGAACTGTATCCCTCTGTCCTTCTAATTTGACAATGAAACACAGAAATTGCATCGGAATTAAATACAAAAGACACAATGCCGACTTAAGTACAAGAAAACTGACTCTTCTTACTGTCTATGTTTTGAACCATTCCTGTGACACTAGGTATTGATTCCGGTGCTTCACTTCAGGTTTACTGTATCCCTCCGACCTTCCAATTGACGATGAAACACAGATATTGCATCGGAATTAAATACAAAAGGCACAATGCCGTCTCAAGTACAAGAAAACTGACTCTTCTTACTGCCTATGCTTTGAACCATTCCCGTGACACTAGTTATAGATTCTAATGCTTCACTTCAGGTTTACTGTTTCCCTCTGACCTTCTTATTGACGATGAAACACAGAAATTGCATCGGAATTAAATATAAAAGGCACAATGCCGACTTAAGTACAAGAAATCTGACTCTTCTTACTGACTATGATTTGAACCATTCCTGTGACACTAGTTATAGATACCGATGCTTCACTTCAGGTTTACTGTATCCCTCTGACCTTCTTGTTGACGATGACACCCAGAAATTGCATCGGAATTAAATACAAAAGCACAATGCCGACTCAAGTACAAGAAAACTGACTCTTCTTACTGCCTATGCTTTGAACCATTCCTGTGACACTAGTTATAGATTCTAATGCTTCACTTCAGGTTTACTGTTTCCCTCTGACCTTCTTATTGACGATGAAACACAGAAATTGCATCGGAATTAAATTCAATAGGCACAATGCCGACTTAAGTACAAGAAAACTGACTCGTCTTACTGTCAATGTTGTGAACCATTCCTGTGACACTAGTTATAGATCCAATGCTTCACTTCAGGTTTACTGTATCCCTCTGATGTTCATATTGACGATCAAACACAGAAATAGCATCGGAATTAAATACAAAAGGCACAATGCCGACTCAAGTACAAGAAAACTGACTCTTCTTACTGCCTATGCTTTGAACCATTCCCGTGACACTACTTATAGATTCTAATGCTTCACTTCAGGTTTACTGTTTCCCTCTGACCTTCTTATTGACGATGAAACACAGAAATTGCTTCGGAATTAAATACAAAAGACACAATGCCGACTTAAGTACAAGATAACTGATTCTTCTTATTGTCTATGATTTGAACCATTCCTGTGACACTAGTTATAGATTCCGATGCTTCACTTCAGGTTTACTGTTTCCCTCTGACCTTCTTATGACGATGAAACACAGAAATTGCATCGGAATTAAATATAAAAGGCACAATGCCGACTTAAGTACAAGAAATCTGACTCTTCTTACTGACTATGTTTTGAACCATTCCTGTGACACTAGTTATAGATACCGATGCTTCACTTCAGGTTTACTGTATCAGTCTGACCTTCTTATTGACGATGAAACACAGATATTGGATCGGAATTAAATACAAAAGGCACAATGCCGACTTAAGTACAAGAAAACTGACTCTTCTTACTGTCAATGTTTTGAACCACTCCTGTGACACTAGTTATAGATTCTGATGCCTCACTTCAGGTTAACTGTATCCCTCTGTCCTTCTTATTGACATTGAAACACAGAAATTGCATCGGTATTAATTACAAAAGACACAATGCCGACTTAAGTACAAGAAAACTGACTCTTCTTACCGTCTATGTTTTGAACCATTCCTGTGACACTAGGTATAGATTCCGATGCTTCACTTCAGGTTTACTGTATCCCTCCGACCTTCCTATTGACGATGAAACACAGATATTGCATCGGAATTAAATACAAAAGGCTCTATGCCGACTTAAGTACAAGAAAACTGACTCTTCTTACTGTCTATGTTTTGAACCAGTCCTGTGACACTAGTTATAGATTCCAATACACCACTTCATGTTTACTGTATCCCACTGACCTTCTTATTGACGATGAAACACAGAAATTGCATCGGAATTAAATACAAAAGGCACAATGCCGACTTAAGTACAAGAAAACTGACTCTTCTTACTGTCTATGTTTTGAACCATTCCTGTGACACTAGTTATAGATTCCGATGCTTCACTTCTGGTTTACTGTATCCCTCTGACCTTCTTATTGACGATGGAACACAGAAATTGCATCGGAATTATTACAAAAGGTACAATGCCGACATAAGTACAAGAAAACTGACTCTTCTTACTGTCTATATTTTGAACCATTCATGTGACACTCGTTATAGATTCCGATGCTTTACTTCAGGTTTACTGTATCCCTCTGACCTTCTTATTGACGAGGAAAAACAGAAATTGCTTCGGAATTAAGTACAACAGGCACAATGCCGACTTAAGTACAAGATAACTGACTCTTCTTACTGTCTGTGGTTTCAACCATTCCTGTGACACTAGTTATAGATTCCGATGCTTCACTTCAGGTTTACTGTATCCCTCTGACCTTCTTGTTGACGATGACACCCAGAAATTGCATCGGAATTAAATACAAAAGGCACAATGCCGACTCAAGTACAAGTAAACTGACTCTTCTTAATGCCTATGCTTTGAACCATTCCTGTGACACTAGTTATAGATTCTAATGCTTCACTTCAGGTTTTCTGTTTCCCTCTGACCTTCGTATTGACGATGAAACACAGAAATTGCACCGGAATTAAATTCAATAGGCACAATGCCGACTTAAGTACAAGAAAACTGACTCTTCTTACTGTCTATGTTTTGAACCATTCATTTGACACTCGTTATAGATTCTGATGCTTTCTTCATGTTTACTGTATTCCTCTGACCTTCTTATTGACGATGAAACACAGAAATTGCTTCGGAATAAAATACAAAAGACACAATGCCGACTTAAGTACAAGATAACTGATTCTTCTTATTGTCTATGATTTGAACCATTCCTGTGACACTAGTTATAGATTCCGATGCTTCACTTCAGGTTTACTGCTTCCCTCTGACCTTCTTATTGACGATGAAACACAGAAATTGCATCGGAATTAAATATAAAAGGCACAATGCCGACTTAAGTACAAGAAATCTGACTCTTCTTACTGTCTATGTTTTGAACCATTCCAATGACACTAGTTATAGATACCGATGCCTCACTTCAGGTTTAGTGTATCACTCTTACCTTCTTATTGACGATGAAACACAGAAATTGCATCGGAATTAAATACAAAAGGCACAATGCCGACTTAAGTACAAGAAAACTGACTCCTCATACTGTCTATGGTTTGAACCATTCATGTGACACTCGTTATAGATTCTGATGCGTTACTTCAGGTTTACTGTATTCCTCTGACCTTCTTATTGACGATGAAACACAGAAATTGCTTCGGAATTAAATACAAAAAACACAATGCCGACTTAAGTACAAGATAACTGATTCTTCTTATTGTCTATGATTTGAACCATTCCTGTGACACTAGTTATAGATTCCGATGCGTCACTTCAGGTTTACTGTTTCCCTCTGACCTTCTTATTGACGATGAAACACAGAAATTGCATCGGAATTAAATATAAAAGGCACAATGCCGACTTAAGTACAAGAAATCTGACTCTTCTTACTGTCTATGTTTTGAACCATTCCTGTGACACTAGTTTTAGATACCGATGCTTCACTTCAGGTTTACTGTATCCCTCTGACCTTCTTATTGACGATGAAACACAGAAATTGCATCGGAATTAAATACAAAAGGCACAATGCCGACTTAAGTACAAGAAAACTGACTCTTCTTACTGTCAATGTTTTGAACCACTCCTGTGACACTAGTTATAGATTGTGATGCCTCACTTCAGTTGAACTGTATCCCTCTGTCCTTCTTATTGACAATGAAACACAGAAATTGCATCGGAATTAAATACAAAAGACACAATGCCGACTTAAGTACAAGAAAACTGAATCTTCTTACTGTCTATGTTTTGAACCATTCCTGTGACACTAGGTATAGATTCCGGTGCTTCACTTCAGGTTTACTGTATCCCTCCGACCTTCCTATTGACGATGAGACACAGATATTGCATCGGAAGTAAATACAAAAGGCACAATGCCGTCTCAAGTACAAGAAAACTGACTCTTCTTACTGCCTATGCTTTGAACCATTCCCGTGACACTAGTTATAGATTCTAATGCTTCACTTCAGGTTTACTGTTTCCCTCTGACCTTCTTATTGACGATGAAACACAGAAATTGCTTCGGAATTAAATACAAAAAACACAATGGCGACTTAAGTACAAGATAACTGATTCTTCTTATTGTCTATGATTTGAACCATTCCTGTGACACTAGTTATAGATTCCGATGCTTCACTTCAGGTTTACTGTTTCCCTCTGACCTTCTTATTGACGATGAAACACAGAAATTGCATCGGAATTAAATATAAAAGGCACAATGCCGACTTAAGTACAAGAAATCTGACTCTTCTTACTGTCTATGTTTTGAACCATTCCTGTGACGCTAGTTATAGATACCGAAGCTTCACTTCAGGTTTACTGTATCCCTCTGACCTTCTTATTGACGATGACACCCAGAAATTGCATCGGAATTAAATACAAAAGGCACAATGCCGACTCAAGTAACGAAAACTGACTCTTCTTACTGCCTATGCTTTGAACCATTCCTGTGACACTAGTTATAGATTCTAATGCTTCACTTCAGGTTTACTGTTTCCCTCTGACCTTCTTATTGACGATGAAACACAGAAATTGCATCGGAATTAAATTCAATAGGCACAATGCCGACTTAAGTACAAGAAAACTGACTCTTCTGACTGTCAATGTTTTGAACCATTCCTGTGACACTAGTTACAGATCCAATGCTTCACTTCAGGTTTACTGTATCCCTCTGATGTTCATATTGACAATCAAACACAGAAATTGCATCGGAATTAAATACAAAAGGCACAATGCCGACTCAAGTACAAGAAGACTGACTCTTCTTACTGCCTATGCTTTGAACCATTCCCGTGACACTAGTTATAGATTCTAATGCTTCACTTCAGGTTTTTCTGTTTCCCTCTGACCTTCTTATTGACGATGAAACACAGAAATTGCTTCGGAATTAAATACAAAAGACACAATGCCGACTTAAGTACAAGATAACTGATTCTTCTTATTGTCTATGATTTGAACCATTCCTGTGACACTAGTTATAGATTCCGATGCTTCACTTCAGGTTTACTGTTTCCCTCTGACCTTCTTATGACGATGAAACACAGAAATTGCATCGGAATTAAATATGAAAGGCACAATGCCGACTTAAGTACAAGAAATCTGACTCTTCTTACTGTCTATGTTTTGAACCATTCCTGTGACACTAGTTATAGATACCGATGCTTCACTTCAGGTTTACTGTATCAGTCTGACCTTCTTATTGACGATGAAACACAGATATATGATCGGAATTAAATACAAAAGGCACAATGCCGACTTAAGTACAAGAAAACTGACTCTTCTTACTGTCAATGTTTTGAACCACTCCTGTGACACTAGTTATAGATTCTGATGCCTCACTTCAGGTTAACTGTATCCCTCTGTCCTTCTTATTGACATTGAAACACAGAAATTGCATCGGAATTAAATACAAAAGACACAATGCCGACTTAAGTACAAGAAAACTGACTCTTCTTACTGTCTATGTTTTGAACCATTCCTGTGACACTAGGTATAGACTCCGATGCTTCACTTCAGGTTTACTGTATCCCTCCGACCTTCCTATTGACGATGAAACACAGATATTGCATCGGAATTAAATACAAAAGGCTCTATGCCGACTTAAGTACAAGAAAACTGACTCTTCTTACTGTCTATGCTTTGAACCAGTCCTGTGACACTAGTTACAGATTCCAATACTCCACTTCATGTTTACTGTATCCCACTGACCTTCTTATTGACGATGAAACACAGAAATTGCATCGGAATTAAATACAAAAGGCACCATGCCGACTTAAGTACAAGAAAACTGACTCTACTTACTGTCTATGCTTTGAACCATTCCTGTGACACTAGTTATAGATTCCGATGCTTCACTTCTGGTTTACAGTATCCCTCTGACCTTCTTATTGACGATGGAACACAGAAATTGCATCGGAATTAATACAAAAGGTACAATGCCGACATAAGTACAAGAAAACTGACTCTTCTTACTGTCTATATTTTGAACCATTTATGTGACACTCGTTATAGATTCCGATGCTTTACTTCAGGTTTACTGTATCCCTCTGACCTTCTTATTGACGATGAAAAACAGAAATTGCTTCGCAATTAAGTACAAAAGGCACAATGCCGACTTAAGTACAAGATAACTGACTCTTCTTACTGTCTGTGGTTTCAACCATTCCTGTGACACTAGTTATAGATTCCGATGCTTCACTTCAGGTTTACTGTATCCCTCTGACCTTCTTGTTGACGATGACACCCAGAAATTGCATCGGAATTAAATACAAAAGGCACAATGCCGACTCAAGTACAAGAAAACTGACTCTTCTTACTGCCTATGCTTTGAACCATTCCTGTGACACTAGTTATAGATTCTAATGCTTCACTTCAGGTTTACTGTTTCCCTCTGACCTTCTTATTGACGATGAAACACAGAAATTGCACCGGAATTAAATTGAATAGGCACAATGCCGACTTAAGTACAAGAAAACTGACTCTTCTTACTGTCTATGTTTTGAACCATTCATTTGACACTCGTTATAGATTCTGATGCTTTCTTCATGTTTACTGTATTCCTCTGACCTTCTTATTGACGATGAAACACAGAAATTGCTTCGGAATTAAATACAAAAGACACAATGCCGACTTAAGTACAAGATAACTGATTCTTCTTATTGTCTATGATTTGAACCATTCCTGTGACACTAGTTATAGATTCCGATGCTTCACTTCAGGTTTACTGCTTCCCTCTGACCTTCTTATTGACGACGAAACACAGAAATTGCATCGGAATTAAATATAAAAGGCACAATGCCGACTTAAGTACAAGAAATCTGACTCTTCTTACTGTCTATGTTTTGAACCATTCCTGTGACACTAGTTATAGATACCGATGCTTCACTTCAGGTTTACTGTATCCCTCTTACCTTCTTATTGACGATGAAACACAGAAATTGCATTGGAATTAAATACAAAAGGCACAATGCCGACTTAAGTACAAGAAAACTGACTCTTCTTACTGTCAATGATTTGAACCACTCCTGTGACACTAGTTATAGATTCTGATGCCTCACTTCAGGTTAACTGTATCCCTCTGTCCTTCTTATTGACAATGAAACACAGAAATTGCATCGGAATTAAATACAAAAGA
The DNA here is from genome assembly GCF_021461385.2 of Schistocerca piceifrons. NCBI lineage: Eukaryota > Metazoa > Arthropoda > Insecta > Orthoptera > Acrididae > Schistocerca > Schistocerca piceifrons. The sequence continues at coordinate 223,335 of NW_025727890.1, forward strand.
CACAATGCCGATTTAAGTACAAGAAAAGTGACTCTTCTTACTGTCTATGTTTTGAACCATTCCTGTGACACTAGGTATAGATTCCGATGCTTCACTTCAGGTTTACTGTATCCCTCCGACCTTCCTATTGACGATGAAACACAGATATTGCATCGGAAATAAATTCAAAAGGCACTATGCCGACTTAAGTACAAGAAAACTGACTCTTCTTACTGTCTATGTTTTGAACCAGTCCTGTGACACTAGTTATAGATTCCAATGCTCCACTTCAGGTTTACTGTATCCCACTGACCTTCTTATTCACGATGAAACACAGAAATTGCATCGGAAGTAAATACAAAAGGCAAAATGCCGACTTAAGTACATGAAAACTGACTCTTCTTACTGTCTATGTTTTGAACCATTCCTGTGACACTAGTTATAGATTCCGATGCTTCACTTCTGGTTTACTGTATCCCTCTGACCTTCTTATTGACGATGGAACACAGAAATTGCATCGGAATTAATACAAAAGGTACAATGCCGACATAAGTACAAGAAAACTGACACTTCTTACTGTCTATATTTTGAACCATTCATGTGACACTCGTTATAGATGCCGATGCTTTACTTCAGGTTTACTGTATCCCTCTGACCTTCTTATTGACGATGAAAAACAGAAATTGCTTCGGAATTAAGTACAAAAGGCACAATGCCGACTTAAGTACAAGATAACTGACTCTTCTTACTGTCTGTGGTTTGAACCATTCCTGTTACACTAGTTATAGATTCCGATGCTTCACTTCAGGTTTACTGTATCCCTCTGACCTTCTTGTTGACGATGACACCCAGAAATTGCATCGGAATTAAATACAAAAGGCACAATGCCGACTTAAGTACAAGAAAACTAACTCTTCTAACTGGCTATGTTTGAACTATTCCTGTTACACTAGTTATAGATTCCGATGCTTCACTTCAGGTTTACTGTATCCCTCTGACCTTCTTATTGACGATGAAACACAGATATTGCATCGGAATTAATTACAAAAGGCACAATGCCGACTTAAGTACAAGAAAACTGACTCTTCTTACTGTCTATGTTTTGAACCATTCCTGTGACACTAGTTATGGATTCCGATGCATCACTTCAGGTTTACTGTATCCCTCTGTCCTTCTTGATGACGACGAAACACAGAAATTGCATCGGAATTAAATACAAAAGGCACAATGCCGACTTAAGTACAAGAAAACTGTCTCTTCTCACTGTCTATGTTTTGAACCATTCCTGAGACACTAGTTATGGATTCCGATGCTTCACTTGAGGTTTTCTGTATCCCTCTGACCATCTTATTGACGAGGAAACACAGAAATTGCATCGGAATTAATACAAAAGGTACAATGCCGACTGAAGTACATGAAAACTGACTCTTCTTACTGTCTATATTTTGAACCATTCATGTGATACTCGTTGTAGATTCCAATGCTTTACTTCAGGATTACTGTATCCCTCTGACCTTCTTATTGACGATGAAACACAGAAATTGCTTCGGAATTAAGTACATAATGCACAATGCCGACTTAAGTACAAGATAACTGACTCTTCTTACTGTCTGTGGTTTGAACCATTCCTGTGACACTAGTTATAGATTCCAATGCTTCACTTCAGGTTTACTGTATCCCTCTGATGTTCTTATTGACGATGAAACACAGAAATTGCATCGGAATTAAATACAAAAGGCACAATGCCGACTCAAGTACAAGAAAACTGACTCTTCTTACTGCCTATGCCTTGAACAATTCCTGTGACACTAGTTATAGATTCTAGTGCTTCACTTCAGGTTTACTGTTTCCCTCTGACCTTCTTTTTGACGATGAAACACAGAAATTGCATCGGAATTAGATATAAAAGGCACAATGCCGACTTAAGTACAAGAAATCTGACTCTTCTTACTGACTATGTTTTGAACCATTCCTGTGACACTAGTTATAGATACCGATGCCTCACTTCAGGTTAACTGTATCCCTCTGTCCTTCTTATTGACAATGAAACACAGAAATTGCATCGGAATTAAATACAAAAGACACAATGCCGACTTAAGTACAAGAAAACTGACTCTTCTTACTGTCTATGTTTTGAACCATTCCTGTGACAGTAGGTATAGATTCCGATGCTTCACTTCAGGTTTACTGTATCCCTCCGACCTTCCTATTGACGATGAAACACAGATATTGCATCGGAATTAAATACAAAAGGCACTATGCCGATTTAAGTACAAGAAAACTGACTCTTCTTACTGTCTATGTTTTGAACCTTTCCTGTGACACTAGTTATAGATTCCAATGCTCCACTTCAGGTTTACTGTATCCCACTGACCTTCTTATTGACGATGAAACACAGAAATTGCATCGGAATTAAATACAAAAGGCACAATGCCGACTTAAGTACAAGAAAACTGACTCTTTTTACTGTCTATGTTTTGAACCATTCCTGTGACACTAGTTATAGATTCCGATGCTTCACTTCTGGTTTACTGTATCCCTCTGACCTTCTTATTGACGATGGAACACAGAAATTGCATCGGAATTAAATACAAAAGGCACAATGCCGACTTAAGTACAAGAAAACTGACTCTTCTTACTGTCTATGTTTTGAACCATTCCTGTGACACTAGTTATAGATTCCGATGCTTCACTTCTGGTTTACTGTATCCCTCTGACCTTCTTATTGACGATGGAACACAGAAATTGCATGGGAATTAATACAAAAGGTACAATGCCGACATAAGTACAAGAAAACTGACTCTTCTTACTGTCTATATTTTGAACCATTCATGTGACACTCGTTATAGATTCCGATGCTTTACTTCAGGTTTACTGTATCCCTCTGACCTTCTTATTGACGATGAAAAACAGAAATTGCTTCGGAATTAAGTAGAAAAGGCACAATGCCGACTTAAGTACAAGATAACTGACCCTTCTTACTGTCTGTGGTTTCAACCATTCCTGTGACACTAGTTATAGATTCCGATGCTTCACTTCAGGTTAACTGTATCCCTCTGACCTTCTTGTTGACGATGACACCCAGAAATTGCATCGGAATTAAATACAAAAGGCACAATGCCGACTCAAGTACAAGAAAACTGACTCTTCTTACTGCCTATGCTTCTAACCATTCCTGTGACACTAGTTATAGATTCTAATGCTTCACTTCAGGTTTAGTGTTTCCCTCTGACCTTCTTATTGACGATGAAACACAGAAATTGCATCGGAATTAAATTCAATAGGCACAATGCCGACTTAAGTACAAGAAAACTGACTCTTCTTACTGTCTATGATTTGAACCATTCATGTGACACTCGTTATAGATTCTGATGCTTTACTTCAGGTTTACTGTATTCCTCTGACCTTCTTATTGACGATGAAACACAGAAATTGCTTCGGAATTAAGTACAAAAGACACAATGCCGACTTAAGTACAAGATAACTGATTCTTCTTATTGTCTATGATTTGAACCATTCCTGTGACACTAGTTATAGATTCCAATGCTTCACTTCAGGTTTACTGTTTCCCTCTGACCTTCTTATTGACGATGATACACAGAAATTGCATCGGAATTAAATACAAAAGGCACAATGCCGACTTAAGTACAAGAAATCTGACTCTTCTTACTGTCTATGTTTTGAACCATTCCTGTGACACTAGTTATAGATACCGATGAATCACTTCAGGTTTACTGTATCCCTCTGACCTTCTTATTGACGATGAAACACAGAAATTGCATCGGAATTAAATACAAAAGACACAATGCCGACTTAAGTACAAGAAAACTGACTCTTCTTACTGTCTATGTTTTGAACCATTCCTGTGACACTAGGTATAGATTCCGATGCTTCACTTCAGGTTTACTGTATCCCTCCGACCTTCCTATTGACGATGAAACACAGATATTACATCGGAATTAAATACAAAAGGCACTATGCCGACTTAAGTACAAGAAAACTGACTCTTCTTACTGTCTATGTTTTGAACCAGTCCTGTGACACTAGTTATAGATTCCAATGCTCCACTTCAGGTTTACTGTATCCCACTGACCTTCTTATTGACGATGAAACACAGAAATTGCATGGGAAGTAAATACAAAAGGCACAATGCCGACTTAAGTGCAAGAAAACTGACTCTTCTTACTGTCTATGTTTTGAAACATTCCTGTGACACTAGTTATAGATTCCGATGCTTCACTTCTGGTTTACTGTATCCCTCTGACCTTCTTATTGACGATGGAACACAGAAATTGCATCGGAATTAATACAAAAGGTACAATGCCGACATAAGTTCAAGAAAACTGACTCTTCTTACTGTCTATATTATGAACCATCCATGTGACACTCGTTATAGATTCCGATGCTTTACTTCAGGTTTACTGTATCCCTCTGACCTTCTTATTGACGATGAAAAACAGAAATTGCTTCGGAATTAAGTACAAAAGGCACAATGCCGACTTAAGTACAAGATAACTGACTCTTATTACTGTCTGTGGTATGAACCATTCCTGTTACACTAGTTATAGATTCCGATGCTTCACTTCAGGTTTACTGTACCCCTCTGACCTTCTTGTTGACGATGACACCAAGAAATTGCATCGGAATTAAATACAAAAGGCACAATGCCGACTTAAGTACAAGAAAACTGACTCTTCTTACTGTCTATATTTTGAACCATTCATGTGACACACGTTATAGATTCCAATGTTTTACTTCAGGATTACTGTATCCCTCTTACCTTCTTATTGACGATGAAACACAGAAATTGCTTCAGAATTAAGTACAAAATGCACAATGCCGACTTAAGTACAAGATAACTGACTCTACTTACTGTCTGTGGTTTGAACCATTCCAGTGACACTAGTTATAGATTCCAATGCTTCACTTCAGGTTTACTGTATCCCTCTGATGTTCTTATTGACGATGAAACACGGAAATTGCATCGGAATTAAATTCAATAGGCACAATGCCGACTTAAGTACAAGAAAACTGACTCTTCTTACTGTCTATGTTTTGAACCATTCATGTGACACTCGTTATAGATTCTGATGCTTTACTTCAGGTTTACTGTATTCCTCTGACCTTCTTATTGACGATGAAACACAGAAATTGCTTCGGAATTAAATATAAAAGACACAATGCTGACTTAAGTACAAGATAACTGATTCTTCTTATTGTCTATGATTTGAACCATTCCTGTGACACTAGTTATAGATTCCGATGCTTCACTTCAGGTTTACTGTTTTCCTCTGACCTTGTTATTGACGATGAAACACAGAAATTGCATCGGAATTAAATATAAAAGGCACAATGCCGACTTACGTACAAGAAAACTGACTCTTCTTACTGTCCATGTTTTGAACCATTCCTGTGACACTAGTTATAGGTTCCAATGCTCCACTTCAGGTTTACTGTATCCCACTGACCTTCTTATTACGATGAAACACAGAAATTGCATCGGAATTAAATACAAAAGGCACAATGCCGACTTAAGTACAAGAAAACTGACTCTTCTTACTATCTATGTTTTGACCCATTCCTGTGACACTAGTTATAGATTCCGATGCTTCACTTCTGGTTTACTGTATCCCTCTGACCTTCTTACTGACGATGGAACACAGAAATTGCATCGGAATTAATACAAAAGGTACAATGCCGACATAAGTACAAGAAAACTGACTCTTCTTACTGTCTATATTTTGAACCATTCATGTGACACTCGTTATAGATTCCGATTCTTTACTTCAGGTTTACTGTATCCCTCTGACCTTCTTATTGACGATGAAAAACAGAAATTGCTTCGGAATTAAGTACAAAAGGCACAATGCCGACTTAAGTACAAGATAACTGACTCCTCTTACTGTCTGTGGTTTGAACCATTCCTGTTACACTAGTTATAGATTCCGATGCTTCACTTCAGGTTTACTGTACCCCTCTGACCTTCTTGTTGACGATGACACCCAGAAATTGCATCGGAATTAAATACAAAAGGCACAATGCCGACTTAAGTACAAGAAAACTAACTCTTCTAACTGTCTATGTTTGAACCATTCCCTTTACACTAGTTATAGATTCCGATGCTTCACTTCAGGTTTACTGCATCCCTCTGACCTTCTTATAGACGATGAAACACATATATTGCATCGGATTTAAATACAAAAGGCACAATGCCGACTTAAGTACAAGAAAACTGACTCTTCTTACTGTCTATGTTTTGAACCATTCCTGTGACACTAGTTATAGATTCCGATGCATCACTTCAGGTTTACTGTATCCCTCTGTCCTTCGTGATGACGATGAAACACAGAAATTGCATCGGAATTAAATACCAAAGGCACAATGCCGACTTAAGTACAAGAAATCTGACTCTTCTTACTGTCTATGTTTTGAACCATTCCTGTGACACTAGTTATAAATTCCGATGCTTCACTTGAGGTTTACTGTATCCCTCTGACCTTCTTATTGACGATGAAACACAGATATTGCATCGGAATTAATACAAAAGGTACAATGCCGACTTAAGTACAAGAAAACTGACTTTCTTACTGTCTATATTTTGAACCATTCATGTGATACTCGTTATAGATTCCAATGCTTTACTTCAGGATTACTGTATTCCTCTGACCTTCTTATTGACGATGAAACACAGAAATTGCTTCGGAATTAAGTACAAAAGGCACAATGCCGACTGAAGTACAAGATAACTGACTCTTCTTACTGTCTGTGGTTTGAACCATTTCTGTGACACTAGTTATAGATTCCAATGCTTCACTTCAGGTTTACTGTATCCCTCTGATGTTCTTATTGACGATGAAACACAGAAATAGCATCGGAATTAAATACAAAAGGCACAAAGCTGACTCAAGTACAAGAAAACTGACTCTTCTTACTGCCTATGGTTTGAACCATTCCTGTGACACTAGTTATAGATTCTAATGCATCACTTCAGGTTAACTGTATCCCTCTGACCTTCTTATTGACGATGAAACACAGAAATTGCATCGGAATTAAATTCAATAGGCACAATGCCGACTTAAGTACAAGAAAACTAACTCTTCTTACTGTCTATGTTTTGAACCATTCATGTGACACTCGTTATAGATTCTGATGCTTTACTTCAGGTTTACTGTATTCCTCTGACCTTCTTATTGACAATGAAATACAGAAATTGCTTCGGAATTAAATACAAAAGACACAATGCCGACTTAAGTACAAGATAACTGATTCTTCTTATTGTCTATGATTTGAACCATTCCTGTGACACTAGTTATAGATTCCGATGCTTCATTTCAGGTTTACTGTTTCCCTCTGACCTTCTTATTGACGATGAAACACCGAAATTGCATCGGAATTAAATATAAAAGGCACAATGCCGACATAAGTACAAGAAATCTGACTCTTCTTACTGTCTATGTTTTGAACCATTCCTGTGACACTAGTTATAGATACGGATGCTTCACTTCAGGTTTACTGTATCCCTCTGACCTTCTTATTGACGATGAAACACAGAAATTGCATCGGAATTAAATACAAAAGGCACAATGCCGACTTAAGTACAAGAAAACTGACTCTTCTTACTGTCAATGCTTTGAACCACTCCTGTGACACTAGTTATAGATTCTGATGCCTCACTTCAGGTTAACTGTATCCCTCTGTCCTTCTTATTGACAATGAAACACAGAAATTGCATCGGAATTAAATACAAAAGACACAATAACGACTTAAGTACAAGAAAACTGACTCTTCTTACTGTCTATGTTTTGAACCATTCCTGTGACACTAGGTATAGATTCCGATGCTTCACTTCAGGTTTACTGTATCCCTCCGACCTTCCTATTGACGATGAAACACAGATATTGCATCGGAATTAAATACAAAAGGTACTATGGGGACTTAAGTACAAGAAAACTGACTCTTCTTACTGTCTATGTTTTGAACCAGTCCTGTGACACTAGTTATAGATTCCAATGCTCCACTTCAGGTTTACTGTATCCCACTGACCTTCTTATTGACGATGAAACACAGAAATTGCATCGGAATTAAATACAAAAGGCACAATGCCGACTTAAGTACAAGAAAACTGACTCTTTTTACTGTCTATGTTTTGAACCATTCCTGTGACACTAGTTATAGATTCCGATGCTTCACTTCTAGTTTACTGTATCCCTCTGACCTTCTTATTGACGATGGAACACAGAAATTGCATCGGAATTAAATACAAAAGGCACAATGCCGACTTAAGTACAAGAAAACTGACTCTTCTTACTGTCTATGTTTTGAACCATTCCTGTGACACTAGTTATAGATTCCGATGCTTCACTTCTGGTTTACTGTATCCCTCTGACCTTCTTATTGACGATGGAACACAGAAATTGCATCGGAATTAATACAAAAGGTACAATGCCGACATAAGTACAAGAAAACTGACTCTTCTTACTGTCTATATTTTGAACCATTCATGTGACACTCGTTACAGATTCCGATGCTTTACTTCAGGTTTACTGTATCCCTCTGACCTTCTTATTGACGATGAAAAACAGAAATTGCTTCGGAATTAAGTACAAAAGGCACACTGCCGACTTAAGTACAAGATAACTGACTCTTCTTACTGTCTGTGGTTTGAACCATTCCTGTGATACTAGTTATAGATTCCGATGCTTCACTTCAGGTTTACTGTATCCCTCTGACCTTCTTGTTGACGATGACACCCAGAAATTGCATCGGAATTAAATACAAAAGGCACAATGCCGACTCAAGTACAAGAAAACTGACTCTTCTTACTGCCTATGCTTTGAACCATTCCTGTGACACTAGTTATAGATTCTAATGCTTCACTTCAGGTTTACTGTTTCCCTCTGACCTTCTTATTGACGATGAAACACAGTAATTGCATCGGAATTAAATTCAATAGGCACAATGCCGACTTAAGTACAAGAAAACTGACTCTTCTTACTGTCTATGTTTTGAACCATTCATGTGACACTCGTTATAGATTCTGATGCTTTACTTCAGGTTTACTGTATTCCTCTGACCTTCTTATTGACGATGAAACACAGAAATTGCTTCGGAATTAAGTACAAAAGACACAATGCCGACTTAAGTACAAGATAACTGATTCTTCTTATTGTCTATGATTTGAACCATTCCTGTAACACTAGTTATAGATTCCGATGCTTCACTTAAGGTTTACTGTTTCCCTCTGACCTTCTTATTGACGATGAAACACAGAAATTGCATCGGAATTAAATATAAAAGGCACAATGCCGACTTAAGTACAAGAAATCTGACTCTTCTTACTGTCTATGTTTTGAACCATTCCTGTGACACTAGTTATAGATACCGATGCTTCACTTCAGGTTTACTGTATCCCTCTGACCTTCTTATTGACGATGAAACACAGAAATTGCATCGGAATTAAATACAAAAGGCACAATGCCGACTTAAGTACAAGAAAACTGACTCTTCTCACTGTCTGTGGTTTGAACCATTCCTGTTACACTAGTTATAGATTCCGATGCTTCACTTCAGGTTTACTGTACCAATCTGACCTTCTTGTTGACGATGACACCCAGAAATTGCATGGGAATTAAATACAAAAGGCACAATGCCGACTTAAGTACAAGAAAACTAACTCTTCTAACTGTCTATGTTTGAACCATTCCTGTTACACTAGTTATAGATTCCGATGCTTCACTTCAGGTTTACTGTATCCCTCTGACCTTCTTATAGACGATGAAACACAGATATTGCATCGAAATTAAATACAAAAGGCACAATGCCGACTTAAGTACAAGAAAACTGACTCTTCTTACTGTCTATGTTTTGAACCATTCCTGTGACACTAGTTATAGATTCCGATGCATCACTTCAGGTTTACTGTATCCCTCTGTCCTTCTTGATGACGATGAAACACAGAAATTGCATCGGAATTAAATACAAAAGGCACAATGCCGACTTAAGTACAAGAAATCTGACTCTTCTTACTGTCTATGTTTTGAACCATTCCTGTGACACTAGTTATAGATTCCGATGCTTCACTTGAGGTTTACTGTATCCCTCTGACCTTCTTATTGACGATGAAACACAGATATTGCATCGGAATTAATACAAAAGGTACAATGCCGACTTAAGTACAAGAAAACTGACTCTTCTTACTGTCTATATTTTGAACCATTCATGTGATACTCGTTATAGATTCCAATGCTTTACTTCAGGATTACTGTATCCCTCTGACCTTCTTATTGACGATGAAACACAGAAATTGCTTCGGAATTAAGTACAAAAGGCACAATGCCGACTTAAGTACAAGATAACTGACTCTTCTTACTGTCTGTGGTTTGAACCATTCCTGTGACACTAGTTATAGATTCCGATGCTTCACTTTAGGTTTACTGTATCCCTCTGATGTTCTTATTGACGATGAAACACAGAAATAGCATCGGAATTAAATACAAAAGGCACAATGCCGACTCAAGTACAAGAAAACTGACTCTTCTTACTGCCTATGCTTTGAACCATTCCTGTGACACTAGTTATAGATTCTAATGCATCACTTCAGGTTTACTGTATCCCTCTGACCTTCTTATTGACGATGAAACACAGAAATTGCATCGGAATTAAATTCAATAGGCACAATGCCGACTTAAGTACAAGAAAACTGAGTCTTCTTACTGTCTATGTTTTGAACCATTCATGTGACACTCGTTATAGATTCTGATGATTTACTTCAGGTTTACTGTATTGCTCTGACCTTCTTATTGACAATGAAACACAGAAATTGCTTCGGAATTAAATACAAAAGACACAATGCGGACTTAAGTACAAGATAACTGATTCTTCTTATTGTCTATGATTTGAACCATTCCTGTGACACTAGTTATAGATTCCGATGCTTCATTTCAGGTTTACTGTTTCCCTCTGACCTTCTTATTGACGATGAAACACCGAAATTGCATCGGAATTAAATATAAAAGGCACAATGCCGACTTAAGTACAAGAAATCTGACTCTTCTTACTGTCTATGTTTTGAACCATTCCTGTGACACTAGATATAGATACGGATGCTTCACTTCAGGTTTACTGTATCCCTCTGACCTTCTTATTGACGATGAAACACAGAAATTGCATCGGAATTAAATACAAAAGGCACAATGCCGACTTAAGTACAAGAAAACTGACTCTTCTTACTGTCAATGTTTTGAACCACTCCTGTGACACTAGTTATAGATTCTGATGCTTCACTTCAGGTTAACTGTATCCCTCTGTCCTTCTTATTGACAATGAAACACAGAAATTGCATCGGAATTAAATACAAAAGACACAATAACGACTTAAGTACAAGAAAACTGACTCTTCTTACTGTCTATGTTTTGAACCATTCCTGTGACACTAGGTATAGATTCCGATGCTTCACTTCAGGATTACTGTATCCCTCCGACCTTCCTATTGACGATGAAACACAGATATTGCATCGGAATTAAATACAAAAGTACTATGGGGACTTAAGTACAAGAAAACTGACTCTTCTTACTGTCTATGTTTTGAACCAGTCCTGTGACACTAGTTATAGATTCCAATGCTCCACTTCAGGTTTACTGTATCCCACTGACCTTCTTATTGACGATGAAACACAGAAATTGCATCGGAATTAAATACAAAAGGCACAATGCCGACTTAAGTACAAGAAAACTGACTCTTTTTACTGTCTATGTTTTGAACCATTCCTGTGACACTAGTTATAGATTCCGATGCTTCACTTCTGGTTTACTGTATCCCTCTGACCTTCTTATTGACGATGGAACACAGAAATTGCATCGGAATTAAATACAAAAGGCACACTGCCGACTTAAGTACAAGATAACTGACTCTTCTTACTGTCTGTGGTTTGAACCATTCCTGTGACACTAGTTATAGATTCCGATGCTTCACTTCAGGTTTACTGTATCCCTCTGACCTTCTTGTTGACGATGACACCCAGAAATTGCATCGGAATTAAATACAAAAGGCACAATGCCGACTCAAGTACAAGAAAACTGACTCTTCTTACTGCCTATGCTTTGAACCATTCCTGTGACACTAGTTATAGATTCTAATGCTTCACTTCAGGTTTACTGTTTCCCTCTGACCTTCTTATTGACGATGAAACACAGAAATTGCATCGGAATTAAATTCAATAGGCACAATGCCGACTTAAGTACAAGAAAACAGACTCTTCTTACTGTCTATGTTTTGAACCATTCATGTGACACTCGTTATAGATTCTGATGCTTTACTTCAGGTTTACTGTATTCCTCTGACCTTCTTATTGACGATGAAACACAGAAATTGCTATGGAATTAAGTACAAAAGACACAATGCCGACTTAAGTACAAGATAACTGATTCTTCTTATTGTCTATGATTTGAACCATTCCTGTAACACTAGTTATAGATTCCGATGCTTCACTTCAGGTTTACTGTTTCCCTCTGACCTTCTTATTGACGATGAAACACAGAAATTGCATCGGAATTAAATATAAAAGGCACAATGCCGACTTAAGTACAAGAAATCTGACTCTTCTTACTGTCTATGTTTTGAACCATTCCTGTGACACTAGTTATAGATACCGATGCTTCACTTCAGGTTTACTGTATCCCTTTGACCTTCTTATTGACGATGAAACACAGAAATTGCATCGGAATTAAATACAAAAGGCACAATGCCGACTTAAGTACAAGAAAACTGACTCTTCTTACTGTCAATGTTTTGAACCACTCCTGTGACACTAGTTATAGAGTCTGATGCCTCTTTTCAGGTTAACTGTATCCCTCTGTCCTTCTTATTGACAATGAAACACAGAAATTGAATCGGAATTAAATACAAAAGACACAATGCCGACTTAAGTACAAGAAAACTGACTCTTCTTACTGTCTAAGTTTTGAACCATTCCTGTGACACTAGGTATAGATTCCGATGCTTCACTTCAGGTTTACTGTATCCCTCCGACCTTCCTATTGACGATGAAACACAGATATTGCATCGGAATTAAATACAAAAGGCACTATGCCGACTTAAGTACAAGAAAACTGACTCTTCTTACTGTCTATGTTTTGAACCAGTCCTGTGACACTAGTTATAGATTCCAATGCTCCACTTCAGGTTTACTGTATCCCACTGACCTTCTTATTGACGATGAAACACAGAAATTGCATGGGAAGTAAATACAAAAGGCACAATGCCGACTCAAGTACATGAAAACTGACTCTTCTTACTGTCTATGTTTTGAACCATTCCTGTGACACTAGTTATAGATTCCGATGCTTCACTTCTGGTTTACTGTATCCCTCTGACCTTCTTATTGACGATGGAACACAGAAATTGCATCGGAATTAATACAAAAGGTACAATGCCGACATAAGTTCAAGAAAACTGACTCTTCTTACTGTCTATATTTTGAACCATTCATGTGACACTCGTTATAGATTCCGATGCTTTACTTCAGGTTTACTTAATCCCTCTGACCTTCTTATTGACGATGAAAAACAGAAATTGCTTCGGAATTAAGTACAAAAGGCACAATGCCGACTTAAGTACAAGATAACTGACTCTTCTTACTGTCTGTGGTTTGAACCATTCCTGTTACACTAGTTATAGATTCCGATGCTTCACTTCAGGTTTACTGTACCCCTCTGACCTTCTTGTTGACGATGACACCCAGAAATTGCATCGGAATTAAATACAAAAGGCACAATGCCGACTTAAGTACAAGAAAACTAACTCTTCTAACTGTCTATGTTTGAACCATTCCTGTTACACTAGTTATAGATTCCGATGCTTCACTTCAGGTTTACTGTATCCCTCTGACCTTCTTATTAACGATGAAACACAGATATTGCATCGGAATTAATTACAAAAGGCACAATGCCGACTTAAGTACAAGAAAACTGACTCTTCTTACTGTCTATGTTTTAAACCATTAGTGTGACACTAGTTATGGATTCCGATGCATCACTTCAGGTTTACTGTATCCCTCTGTACTTCTTGATGACGATGAAACACAGAAATTGCATCGGAATTAAATACAAAAGGCACAATGCCGACTTAAGTACAAGAAAACTGACTCTTCTTACTGTCTATGTTTGAACCATTCCTGAGACACTAGTTATAGATTCCGATGCTTCACTTGAGGTTTTCTGTATCCCTCTGACCTTCTTATTGACGATGAAACACAGAAATTGCATCGGAATTAATACAAAAAGTACAATGCCGACTTAAGTACAAGAAAACTGACTCTTCTTACTGTCTATATTTTGAACCAATCATGTGATACACGTTATAGATTCCAATGTTTTACTTCAGGAATACTGTATCCCTCTGACCTTCTTATTGACGATGAAACACAGAAATTGCTTCAGAATTAAGTACAAAATGCACAATGCCGACTTAAGTACAAGATAACTGACTCTTCTTACTGTCTGTGGTTTGAACCATTCCAGTGACACTAGTTATAGATTCCAATGCTTCACTTCAGGTTTACTGTATCCCTCTGATGTTCTTATTGAAGATGAAACACAGAAATTGCATCGGAATTAAATTCAATAGGCACAATGCCGACTTAAGTACAAGAAAACTGACTCTTCTTACTGTCTATGTTTTGAACCATTCATGTGACACTCGTTATAGATTCTGATGCTTTACTTCAGGTTTACTGTATTCCTCTGACCTTCTTATTGACGATGAAACACAGAAATTGCATCGGAATTAAATACAAAAGGCACAATGCCGACTTAAGTACAAGAAAACTGACTCTTTTTACTGTCTATGTTTTGAACCATTCCTGTGACACTAGTTATAGATACGGATGCTTCACTTCAGGTTTACTGTATCCCTCTGACCTTCTTATTGACGATGAAACACAGAAATTGCATCGGAATTAAATACAAAAGGCACAATGCCGACTTAAGTACAAGAAAACTGACTCTTCTTACTGTCAATGTTTTGAACCACTCCTGTGACACTAGTTATAGATTCTGATGCTTCACTTCAGGTTAACTGTATCCCTCCGTCCTTCTTATTGACAATGAAACACAGAAATTGCATCGGAATTAAATACAAAAGATACAATAACGACTTAAGTACAAGAAAACTGACTCTTCTTACTGTCTATGTTTTGAACCATTCCTGTGACACTAGGTATAGATTCCGATGCTTCACTTCAGGATTACTGTATCCTTCCGACCTTCCTATTGACGATGAAACACAGATATTGCATCGGAATAAAATACAAAATTACTATGGGGACTTAAGTACAAGAAAACTGACTCTTCTTACTGTCTATGTTTTGAACCAGTCCTGTGACACTAGTTATAGATTCCAATGCTCCACTTCAGGTTTACTGTATCCCACTGACCTTCTTATTGACGATGAAACACAGAAATTGCATCGGAATTAAATACAAAAGGCACAATGCCGACTTAAGTACAAGAAAACTGACTCTTTTTACTGTCTATGTTTTGAACCATTCCTGTGACACTAGTTATAGATTCCGATGCTTCACTTCTGCTTTACTGTATCCCTCTGACCTTCTTATTGACGATGGAACACAGAAATTGCATCGGAATTAAATACAAATGGCACAATGCCGACTTAAGTACAAGAAAACTGACTCTTCTTACTGTCTATGTTTTGAACCATTCCTGTGACACTAGTTATAGATTCCGATGCTTCACTTCTGGTTTACTGTATCCCTCTGACCTTCTTATTGACGATGGAACACAGAAATTGCATCGGAATTAATACAAAAGGTACAATGCCGACATAAGTACAAGAAAACTGACTCTTCTTACTGTCTATATTTTGAACCATTCATGTGACACTCGTTATAGATTCCGATGCTTTACTTCATTTTTACTGTATCCCTCTGACCTTCTTATTGACGATGAAAAACAGAAATTGCTTCGGAATTAAGTACAAAAGGCACACTGCCGACTTAAGTACAAGATAACTGACTCTTCTTACTGTCTGTGGTTTGAACCATTCCTGGGACACTAGTTATAGATTCCGATGCTTCACTTCAGGTTTACTGTACCCCTCTGACCTTCTTGTTGACGATGACACCCAGAAATTGCATCGGAATTAAATACAAAAGGCACAATGCCGACTCAAGTACAAGAAAACTGACTCTTCTTACTGCCTATGCTTTGAACCATTCCTGTGACACTAGTTATAGATTCTAATGCTTCACTTCAGGTTTACTGTTTCCCTCTGACCTTCTTATTGACGATGAAACACAGAAATTGCATCGGAATTAAATTCAATAGGCACAATGCCGACTTAAGTACAAGAAAACTGACTCTTCTTACTGTCTATGTTTTGAACCATTCATGTGACACTCGTTATAGATTCTGAAGCTTTACTTCAGGTTTACTGTATTCCTCTGACCTTCTTATTGACGATGACACCCAGAAATTGCATCGGAATTAAATACAAAAGGCACAATGCCGACTTAAGTACAAGAAAACTGACTCTTCTTACTGTCTATGTTTGAATTATTCCTGAGACACTAGTTATAGATTCCGATGCTTCACTTGAGGTTTTCTGTATCCCTCTGACCTTCTTATTGACGATGAAACACAGAAATTGCATCGGAATTAATACAAAAAGTACAATACCGACTTAAGTACAAGAAAACTGATTCTTCTTATTGTCTATGATTTGAACCATTCCTGTGACACTAGTTATAGATTCCGAAGCTTCACTTCAGGTTTACTGTTTCCCTCTGACCTTTTTATTGACGATGAATCACAGATATTGCATCGGAATTAAATATAAAAGGCACAATGCCGACTTACGTACAAGAAAACTGACTCTTCTTACTGTCTATGTTTTGAACCATTCCTGTGACACTAGTTATAGATTCCAATGCTCCACTTCAGGTTTACTGTATCCCACTGACCTTCTTATTGACGATGAAACACAGAAATTGCATCGGAATTAAATACAAAAGGCACAATGCCGACTTAAGTACAAGAAAACTGACTCTTTTTACTGTCTATGTTTTGAACCATTCCTGTGACACTAGTTATAGATACGGATGCTTCACTTCAGGTTTACTGTATTCCTCTGACCTTCTTATTGACGATGAAACACAGAAATTGCATCGGAATTAAATACAAAAGGCACAATGCCGACTTAAGTACAAGAAAACTGACTCTTCTTACTGTCAATGTTTTGAACCACTCCTGTGACACTAGTTATAGATTCTGATGCTTCACTTCAGGTTAACTGTATCCCTCTGTCCTTCTTATTGACAATGAAACACAGAAATTGCATCGGAATTAAATACAAAAGACACAATAACGACTTAAGTACAAGAAAACTGACTCTTCTTACTGTCTATGTTTTGAACCATTCCTGTGACACTAGGTATAGATTCCGATGCTTCACTTCAGGATTACTGTATCCTTCCGACCTTTCTATTGACGATGAAACACAGATATTGCATCGGAATAAAATACAAAATTACTATGGGGACTTAAGTACAAGAAAACTGACTCTTCTTACTGTCTATGTTTTGAACCAGTCCTGTGACACTAGTTATAGATTCCAATGCTCCACTTCAGGTTTACTGTATCCCACTGACCTTCTTATTGACGATGAAACACAGAAATTGCATCGGAATTAAATACAAAAGGCACAATGCCGACTTAAGTACAAGAAAACTGACTCTTTTTACTGTCTATGTTTTGAACCATTCCTGTGACACTAGTTATAGATTCCGATGCTTCACTTCTGGTTTACTGTATCCCTCTGACCTTCTTATTGACGATGGAACACAGAAATTGCATCGGAATTAAATACAAATGGCACAATGCCGACTTAAGTACAAGAAAACTGACTCTTCTTACTGTCTATGTTTTGAACCATTCCTGTGACATTAGTTATAGATTCCGATGCTTCACTTCTGGTTTACTGTATCCCTCTGACCTTCTTATTGACGATGGAACACAGAAATTGCATCGGAATTAATACAAAAGGTACAATGCCGACATAAGTACAAGAAAACTGACTCTTCTTACTGTCTATATTTTGAACCATTCATGTGACACTCGTTATAGATTCCGATGCTTTACTTCATTTTTACTGTATCCCTCTGACCTTCTTATTGACGATGGAACACAGAAATTGCATCGGAATTAAATACAAATGGCACAATGCCGACTTAAGTACAAGAAAACTGACTCTTCTTACTGTCTATGTTTTGAACCATTCCTGTGACACTAGTTATAGATTCCGATGCTTCACTTCTGGTTTACTGTATCCCTCTGACCTTCTTGTTGACGATGACACCCAGAAATTGCATCGGAATTAAATACAAAAGGTACAATGCCGACTCAAGTACAAGAAAACTGACTCTTCTTACTGCCTATGCTTTGAACCATTCCTGTGACACTAGTTATAGATTCTAATGCTTCACTTCAGGTTTACTGTTTCCCTCTGACCTTCTTATTGACGATGAAACACAGAAATTGCATCGGAATTAAATTCAATAGGCACAATGCCGACTTAAGTACAAGAAAACTGACTCTTCTTACTGTCTATGTTTGGAACCATTCATGTGACACTCGTTATAGATTCTGATGCTTTACTTCAGGTTTACTGTATTCCTCTGACCTTCTTATTGACGATGAAACACAGAAATTGCTATGGAATTAAGTACAAAAGACACAATGCCGACTTAAGTACAAGATAACTGATTCTTCTTATTGTCTATGATTTGAACCATTCCTGTAACACTAGTTATAGATTCCGATGCTTCACTTCAGGTTTACTGTTTCCCTCTGACCTTCTTATTGACGATGAAACACAGAAATTGCATCGGAATTAAATATAAAAGGCACAATGCTGACTTAAGTACAAGAAATCTGACTCTTCTTACTGTCTATGTTTTGAACCATTCCTGTGACACTAGTTATAGATACCGATGCTTCACTTCAGGTTTACTGTATCCCTCTGACCTTCTTATTGACGATGAAACACAGAAATTGCATCGGAATTAAATACAAAAGGCACAATGCCGACTTAAGTACAAGAAAACTGACTCTTCTTACTGTCAATGTTTTGAACCACTCCTGTGACACTAGTTATAGATTCTGATGCCTCACTTCAGGTTAACTGTATCCCTCTGTCCTTCTTATTGACAATGAAACACAGAAATTGCATCGGTATTAAATACAAAAGACACAATGCCGACTTAAGTACAAGAAAACTGACTCTTCTTACTGTCTATGTTTTGAACCATTCCTGTGACACTAGGTATAGATTCCGATGCTTCACTTCAGGTTTACTGTATCCCTCCGACCTTGCTATTGACGATGAAACACAGATATTGCATCGGAATTAAATACAAAAGGCACTATGCCGACTTAAGTACAAGAAAACTGACTCTTCTTACTGTCTATGTTTTGAACCAGTCCTGTGACACTAGTTATAGATTCCGATGCTCCACTTCAGGTTTACTGTATCCCACTGACCTTCTTATTGACGATGAAACACAGAAATTGCATGGGAAGTAAATACAAAAGGCACAATGCCGACTCAAGTACAAGAAAACTGACTCTTCTTACTGCCTATGTTTTGAACCATTCCTGTGACACTAGTTATAGATTCCGATGCTTCACTTCTGGTTTACTGTATCCCTCTGACCTTCTTATTGACGATGGAACACAGAAATTGCATCGGAATTAATACAAAAGGTACAATGCCGACATAAGTTCAAGAAAACTGACTCTTCTTACTGTCTATATTTTGAACCATTCATGTGACACTCGTTATAGATTCCGATGCTTTACTTCAGGTTTACTGTATCCCTCTGACCTTCTTATTGACGATGAAAAACAGAAATTGCTTCGGAATTAAGTACAAAAGGCACAATGCCGACTTAAGTACAAGATAACTGACTCTTCTTACTGTCTGTGGGTTGAACCATTCCTGTTACACTAGTTATAGATTCCGATGCTTCACTTCAGGTTTACTGTACCCCTCTGACCTTCTTGTTGACGATGACACCCAGAAATTGCATAGGAATTAAATACAAAAGGCACAATGCCGACTTAAGTACAAGAAAACTAACTCTTCTAACTGTCTATGTTTGAACCATTCCTGTTACACTAGTTATAGATTCCGATGCTTCACTTCAGGTTTACTGTATCCCTCTGACCTTCTTATTAACGATGAAACACAGATATTGCATCGGAATTAATTACAAAAGGCACAATGCCGACTTAAGTACAAGAAAACTTACTCTTCTTACTGTCTATGTTTTGAACCATTCCTGTGACACTAGTTATGGATTCCGATGCATCACTTCAGGTTTACTGTATCCCTCTGTACTTCTTGATGACGATGAAACACAGAAATTGCATCGGAATTAAATACAAAAGGCACAATGCCGACTTAAGTACAAGAAAACTGACTCTTCTTACTGTCTATGTTTGAACCATTCCTGAGACACTAGTTATAGATTCCGATGCTTCACTTGAGGTTTTCTGTATCCCTCTGACCTTCTTATTGACGATGAAACACAGAAATTGCATCGGAATTAATACAAAAGGTACAATGCCGACTTAAGTACAAGAAAACTGACTCTTCTTACTGTCTATATTTTGAACCATTCATGTGATACACGTTATAGATTCCAATGTTTTACTTCAGGAATACTGTATCCCTCTGACCTTCTTATTGACGATGAAAGACAGAAATTGCTTCAGAATTAAGTACAAAATGCACAATGCCGACTTAAGTACAAGATAACTGACTCTTCTTACTGTCTGTGGTTTGAACCATTCCAGTGACACTAGTTATAGATTCCAATGCTTCACTTCAGGTTTACTGTATCCCTCTGATGTTCTTATTGACGATGAAACACAGAAATTGCATCGGAATTAAATTCAATAGGCACAATGCCGACTTAAGTACAAGAAAACTGACTCTTCTTACTGTCTATGTTTTGAACCATTCATGTGACACTCGTTATAGATTCTGATGCTTTACTTCAGGTTTACTGTATTCCTCTGACCTTCTTATTGACGATGAAACACAGAAATTGCTTCGGAATTAAATATAAAGACACAATGCTGACTTAAGTACAAGATAACTGATTCTTCTTATTGTCTATGATTTGAACCATTCCTGTGACACTATTTATAGATTCCGATGCTTCACTTCAGGTTTACTGTTTCCCTCTGACCTTCTTATTGACGATGAATCACAGATATTGCATCGGAATTAAATATAAAAGGCACAATGCCGACTTACGTACAAGAAAACTGACTCTTCTTACTGTCTATGTTTTGAACCATTCCTGTGACACTAGTTATAGATTCCAATGCTCCACTTCAGGTTTACTGTATCCCACTGACCTTCTTATTGACTATGAAACACAGAAATTGCATCGGAATTAAATACAAAAGGCACAATGCCGACTTAAGTACAAGAAAACTGACTCTTTTTACTGTCTATGTTTTGAACCATTCCTGTGACACTAGTTATAGATTCCGATGCTTCACTTCTGGCTTACTGTATCCCTCTGACCTTCTTACTGACGATGGAACACAGAAATTGCATCGGAATTAATACAAAAGGTACAATGCCGACATAAGTACAAGAAAACTGACTCTTCTTACTGTCTATATTTTGAACCATTCATATGACACTCGTTATAGATTCCGATGCCTTACTTCAGGTTTACTGTATCCCTCTGACCTTCTTATTGACGATGAAAAACAGAAATTGCTTCGGAATTAAGTACAAAAGGCACAATGCCGACTTAAGTACAAGATAACTGACTCTTCTTACTGTCTGTGGTTTGAACCATTCCTGTGACACTACTTATAGATTCCTATGCTTCACTTCAGGTTTACTATACCCCTCTGGCCTTCTTGTTGACGATGACACCCAGAAATTGCATCGGAATTAAATACAAAAGGCACAATGCCGACTTAAGTACAAGAAAACTAACTCTTCTAACTGTCTATGTTTGAACCATTCCTGTTACACTAGTTATAGATTCCGATGCTTCACTTCAGGTTTACTGTATCCCTCTGACCTTCTTATTGACGATGAAACACAGATATTGCATCGGAATTAAACACAATAGGCACTATGCCGACTTAAGTACAAGAAAACTGACTCTTCTTACTGTCTATGTTTTGAACCAGTCCTGCGACACTAGTTATAGATTCCAATGCTCCACTTCTGGTTTACTGTATCCCACTGACCTTCTTATTGACGATGAAGCACAGAAATTGCATCGGAATTAAATACAAAAGGCACAATGCCGACTTAAGTACAAGAAAACTGACTCTTCTTACTGTCTATGTTTTGAACCATTCCTGTGACACTAGTTATAGATTCCGATGCTTCACTTCTGGTTTACTGTATCCCTCTGACCTTCTTATTGACGATGGAACACAGAAATTGCATCGGAATTAATACAAAAGGTAAAATGCCGACATAAGTACAAGAAAACTGACTCTTCTTACTGTCTATATTTTGAACCATTCATGTGACACTCGTTATAGATTCCGATTCTTTACTTCAGGTTTACTGTATCCCTCTGACCTTCTTATTGACGATGAAAAACAGAAATTGCTTCGGAATTAAGTACAAAATGCACAATGCCGACTTAAGTACAAGATAACTGACTCCTCTTACTGTCTGTGGTTTGAACCATTCCTGTTACACTAGTTATAGATTCCGATGCTTCACTTCAGGTTTACTGTACCCCTCTGACCTTCTTGTTGACGATGACACCCAGAAATTGCATCGGAATTAAATACAAAAGGCACAATGCCGACTTAAGTACAAGAAAACTAACTCTTCTAACTGTCTATGTTTGAACCATTCCTGTTACACTAGTTATAGATTCCGATGCCTCACTTCAGGTTTACTGTATCCCTCTGACCTTCTTATTAACGAAGAAACACAGATATTGCATCGGAATTAATTACAAAAGGCACAATGCCGACTTAAGTACAAGAAAACTGACTCTTCTTACTGTCTATGTTTTGAACCATTCCTGTGACACTAGTTATGGATTCCGATGCATCACTTCAGGTTTACTGTATCCCTCTGTAGTTCTTGATGACGGTGAAACACAGAAATTGCATCGGAATTAAATACAAAAGGCACAATGCCGACTTAAGTACAAGAAAACTGACTCTTCTTACCGTCTATGTCTTGAACCATTCCTGAGACACTAGTTATAGATTCCGATGCTTCACTTGAGGTTTTCTGTATCCCTCTGACCTTCTTATTGACGATGAAACACAGAAATTGCATCGGAATTAATACAAAAGGTACAATGCCGACTTAAGTACAAGAAAACTGACTCTTCTTACTGTCTATATTTTGAACCATTCATGTGATACACGTTATAGATTCCAATGTTTTACTTCAGGATTACTGTATCCCTCTGACCTCCTTATTGACGATGAAACACAGAAATTGCTTCAGAATTAAGTACAAAATGCACAATGCCGACTTAAGTAAAAGATAACTGACTCTTCTTACTGTCTGTGGGTTGAACCATTCCAGTGACACTAGTTATAGATTCCAATGCTTCACTTCAGGTTTACTGTATCCCTCTGATGTTCTTATTGACGATGAAACACAGAAATTGCATCGGAATTGAATTCAATAGGCACAATGCCGACTTAAGTACAAGAAAACTGACTCTTCTTACTGTCTATGTTTTGAACCATTCATGTGACACTCGTTATAGATTCTGATGCTTTACTTCAGGTTTACTGTATTCCTCTGACCTTCTTATTGACGATGAAACACAGAAATTGCTTCGGAATTAAATATAAAAGACACAATGCTGACTTAAGTACAAGATAACTGATTCTTCTTATTGTCTATGATTTGAACCATTCCTGTGACACTAGTTATAGATTCCGATGCTTCACTTCAGGTTTACTGTTTCCCTCTGACCTTCTTATTGACGATGAAACACAGAAATTGAATCGGAATTAAATATAAAAGGCACAGTGCCGACTTACGTACAAGAAAACTGACTCTTCTTACAGTCTGTGTTTTGAACCAGTCCTGTGACCCTAGTTATAGATTCCAATGCTCCACTTCTGGTTTACTGTATCCCACTGACCTTCTTATTGACGATGAAACACAGAAATTGCATCGGAATTAAATACAAAAGGCACAATGCCGACTTAAGTACAAGAAAACTGACTCTTCTTACTGTCTATGTTTTGAACCATTCCTGTGACACTAGTTATAGATTCCGATGCTTCACTTTAGGTTTACTGTATCCCTCTGACCTTCTTATTGACGATGGAACACAGAAATTGCATCGGAATTAATACAAAAGGTACAATGCCGACATAAGTACAAGAAAACTGACTCTTCTTAATGTCTATATTTTGAACCATTCATGTGACACTCGTTATAGATTCCGCTTCTTTACTTCAGGTTTACTGTATCCCTCTGACCTTCTTATTGACGATGAAAAACAGAAATTGCTTCGGAATTAAGTACAAAAGGCACAATAGCGACTTAAGTACAAGATAACTGACTCCTCTTACTGTCTGTGGTTTGAACCATTCCTGTTACACTAGTTATAGATTCCGATGCTTCACATCAGGTTTACTGTACCCCTCTGACCTTCTTGTTGACGATGACACCCAGAAATTGCATCGGAATTAAATACAAAAGGCACAATGCCGACTTAAGTACAAGAAAACTAACTCTTATAACTGTTTATGTTTGAACCATTCCTGTTACACTAGTTATAGATTCCGATGCTTCACCTCAGGTTTACTGTATCCCTCTGACCTTCTTATAGACGATGAAACACAGATATTGCATCGGAATTTAATACAAAAGGCACAATGCCGACTTAAGTACAAGAAAACTGACTCTTCTTACTGTCTATGTTTTGAACCATTCCTGTGACACTAGTTATAGATTCCGATGCATCACTCCAGGTTTACTGTATCCCTCATTCCTTCTTGATGACGATGAAACACAGAAATTGCATCGGAATTAAATACAAAATGCACAATGCCGACTTAAGTACAAGAAATCTGACTCTTTTTACTGTCTATGTTTTGAACCATTCCTGTGACACTAGTTATAGATTCCGATGCTTCACTTGAGGTTTACTGTATCCCTCTGACCTTCTTATTGACGATGAAACACAGAAATTGCATCGGAATTAATACAAAAGGTACAATGCCGACTTAAGTACAAGAAAACTGACTCTTCTTACTGTCTATATTTTGAACCATTCATGTGATACTCGTTATAGATTCCAATGCCTTACTTCAGGATTACTGTATCCCTCTGACCTTCTTATTGACGATGAAACACAGAAATTGCTTCGGAATGAAGTACAAAAGGCACAATGCCGACTTAAGTACAAGATAACTGACTCTTCTTACTGTCTGTGGTTTGAACTATTCCTGTGACACTAGTTATAGATTCCAATGCTTCACTTCAGGTTTACTGTATCCCTCTGATGTTCTTATTGACGATGAAACACAGAAATAGCATCGGAATTAAATACAAAAGGCACAATGCCGACTCAAGTACAAGAAAACTGACTCTTCTTACTGCCTGTGTTTTGAACCATTCCTGTGACACTAGTTATAGATTCTAATGCATCACTTCAGGTTTACTGTATCCCTCTGACCTTCTTATTGACGATGAAACACAGAAATTGCATCGGAATTAAATTCAATAGGCACAATGCCGACTTAAGTACAAGAAAACTGACTCTTCTTACTGTCTATGTTTTGAACCATTCATGTGACACTCGTTATAGATTCTGATGCTTTACTTCAGGTTTACTGTATTCCTCTGACCTTCTTATTGACAATGAAACACAGAAATTGCTTCGGAATTAAATACAAAAGACACAATGCCGACTTAAGTACAAGATAACTGATTCTTCTTATTGTCTATGATTTGAACCATTCCTTTGACACTAGTTATAGATTCCGATGCTTCACTTCAGGTTTACTGTTTCCCTCTGACCCTCGTATTGACGATGAAACACAGAAATTGCATCGGAATTAAATATAAAAGGCACAATGCCGACTTAAGTACAAGAAATCTGACTCTTCTTACTGTCTATGTTTTGAACCATTCCTGTGACACTAGTTATAGATACGGATGCTTCACTTCAGGTTTACTGTATCCCTCTGACCTTCTTATTGACGATGAAACACAGAAATTACATCGGAATTAATACAAAAGGTACAATGCCGACTTAAGTACAAGATAACTGACTCATCTTACATTCTATGTTTTGAACCGTTCCTGTGACACTAGTTATAGATTCCGATGCATCACTTCAGGTTTACTGTATCCCTCTGTCCTTCTTGATGACGATGAAACACAGAAATTGCATCGGAATTAAATACAAAAGGCACAATGCCGACTTAAGTACAAGAAAACTGACTCTTCTTACTGTCTATGTTTTGAACCATTCCTGTGGCACTAGTTATAGATTCCGATGCTTCACTTGAGGTTTACTGTATCCCTCTGACCTTCTTATTGACGATGAAACACAGAAATTGTATCGGAATTAATACAAAAGGTACAATGCCGACTTAAGTACAAGAAAACTGACTCTTCTAGCTGTCTATATTTTGAGCCATTCATGTGATACTCGTTATAGATTCCAATGCTTTACTTCAGGATTGCTGTATCCCTCTGACCTTCTTATTGACGATGAAACACAGAAATAGCTTCGGAATTAAGTACAAAAGGCACAATGCCGACTTAAGTACAAGAAAACTGACTCTTCTTACTGTCTATGTTTTGAACCATTCCTGTGACACTAGTTATAGATTCCGATGCTTCACTTGAGGTTTACTGTATCCCTCTGACCTTCTTATTGACGATGAAACACAGAAATTGCATCGGAATTAATACAAAAGGTACAATGCCGACTTAAGTACAAGATAACTGACTCTTCTTACATTCTATGTTTTGAACCGTTCCTGTGACACTAGTTATAGATTCCGATGCATCACTTCAGGTTTACTGTATCCCTCTGTCCTTCTTGATGACGAATAAACACAGAAATTGCATCGGAATTAAATACAAAAGGCACAATGCCGACTTAAGTACAAGAAAACTGACTCTTCTTACTGTCTATGTTTCGAACCATTCCTGTGGCACTAGTTATAGATTCCGATGCTTCACTTGAGGTTTACTGTATCCCTCTGACCTTCTTATTGACGATGAAACACAGAAATTGTTTCGGAATTAATACAAAAGGTACAATGCCGACTTAAGTACAAGAAAACTGACTCTTCTAGCTGTCTATATTTTGAACCATTCATGTGATACTCGTTATAGATTCCAATGCTTTACTTCAGGATTGCTGTATCCCTCTGACCTTCTTATTGACGATGAAACACAGAAATTGCATCGGAATTAAATACAAAAGGCACAATGCCGACTTAAGTACAAGAAAA
Organism: Schistocerca piceifrons; assembly: GCF_021461385.2. Lineage (NCBI taxonomy): Eukaryota > Metazoa > Arthropoda > Insecta > Orthoptera > Acrididae > Schistocerca > Schistocerca piceifrons. Next base: position 250,841 of record NW_025727890.1, read on the forward strand.
CTGACTCTTCTTACTGTCTATGCTTTGAACCATTCCTGTGACACTAGTTATAGATTCCGATGCTTCACTTGAGGTTTACTGTATCCCTCTGACCTTCTTATTGACGATGAAACACAGAAATTGCATCGGAATTAATACAAAAGGTACAATGCCGACTTAAGTACAAGATAACTGACTCTTCTTACAATCTATGTTTTGAACCGTTCCTGTGACACTAGTTATAGATTCCGATGCATCACTTCAGGTTTACTGTATCCCTCTGTCCTTCTTGATGACGATGAAACACAGAAATTGCATCGGAATTAAATACAAAAGGCACAATGCCGACTTAAGTACAAGAAAACTGACTCTTCTTACTGTCTATGTTTTGAACCATTCCTGTGGCACTAGTTATAGATTCCGATGCTTCACTTGAGGTTTACTGTATCCCTCTGACCTTCTTATTGACGATGAAACACAGAAATTGCATCGGAATTAATACAAAAGGCACAATGCCGACTCAAGTACAAGAAAACTGACTCTTCTTACTGCCTATGCTTTGAACCATTCCTGTGACACTAGTTATAGATTCTAAAGCTTCACTTCAGGTTTACTGTTTCCCTCTGACATTCTTATTGACGATGAAACACAGAAATTGCATCGGAATTAAATTCAATAGGTACAATGCCGACTTAAGTACAAGAAAACTGACTCTTCTTACTGTCTATGTTTTGAACCATTCATGTGACACTCGTTATAGATTCTGATGCTTTACTTCAGGTTTACTGTATTCCTCTGACCTTCTTATTGACGATGAAACACAGAAATTGCTTCGGAATTAAATACAAAAGACACAATGCCAACTTAAGTACAAGATAACTGATTCTTCTTATTGTCTATGATTTGAACCATTCCTGTGACACTAGTTATAGATTCCGATGCTTCACTTCAGGTTTACTGTTTCCCTCTGACCTTCTTATTGACGATGAAACACCGAAATTGCATCGGAATTAAATATAAAAGGCACAATGCCGACTTAAGTACAAGATATCTGACTCTTCTTACTGTCTATGTTTTGAACCATTCCTGTGACACTAGTTATAGATAGCGATGCTTCACTTCAGGTTTACTGTATCCCTCTGACCTTCTTATTGACGATGAAACACAGAAATTGCATCGGAATTAAATACAAAAGACACAATGCAGACCTAAGTACAAGAAAACTGACTCTTCTTACTGTCAATGTTTTGAACCACTCCTGTGACACTAGTTATAGATTCTGATGCCTCACTTCAGGTTAACTGTATCCCTCTGTCCTTCTTATTGACAATGAAACACAGAAATTGCATCGGAATTGAATACAAAAGACACAATGCCGACTTAAGTACAAGAAAAATGACTCTTCTTACCGTCTATGTTTTGAACCATTCCTGTGACACTAGGTATAGATTCCGATGCTTCACTTCAGGTTTACTGTACCCCTCCGACCTTCCTATTGACGATGAAACACAGATATTGCATCGGAATTAAATACAAAAGGCACAATGCCGACTTAAGTACAAGAAAACTAACTCTTCTAACTGTCTATGTTTGAACCATTCCTGTTACACTAGTTATAGATTCCGATGCTTCCCTTCAGGTTTATTGTACCCCTGTGACCTTCTTGTTGACGATGACACCCAGAAATTGCATCGGAGTTAAATACAAAAGGCACAATGCCGACTTAAGTACAAGAAAACTAACTCTTCTAACTGTCTAAGTTTGAACCATTCCTGTTACACTAGTTATAATTTCCGATGCTTCACTTCAGGTTTACTGTATCCCTCTGACCTTCTTATTGACGATGAAACACAGAAATAGCATCGGAATTAAATACAAAAGGCACAATGCCGACTTAAGTACAAGAAAACTGACTCTTCTTACTGTCTATGTTTTGAACCATTCCTGTGACACTAGTTATAGATTCCGATGCATCACTTCAGGTTTACTGTATCCCTCTGACCTTCTTATTGACGATGAAACACAGAAATTGCATCGGAATTAAATACAAAAGGCACAATGCCGACCTAAGTACAAGAAAACTGACTCTTCTTACTGTCAATGTTTTGAACCACTCCTGTGACACTAGTTATAGATTCTGATGCCTCACTTCAGGTTAACTGTATCCCTCTGTCCTTCTTATTGACAATGAAACACAGAAATTGCATCGGAATTGAATACAAAAGACACAATGCCGACTTAAGTACAAGAAAAATGACTCTTCTTACCGTCTATGTTTTGAACCATTCCTGTGACACTAGGTATAGATTCCGATGCTTCACTTCAGGTTTACTGTATCCCTCCGACCTTCCTATTGACGATGAAAACCAGATATTGGATCGGAATTAAATACAAAAGGCACTATGCCGACTTAAGTACAAGAAAACTGACTCTTCTTACTGTCTATGTTTTGAACCAGTCCTGTGACACTAGTTATAGATTCCAATGCTCCACTTCAGGTTTACTGTATCCCACTGACGTTCTTATTGACGATGAAACATGAAATTTCATCGGAATTAAATACAAAAGGCACAATGCCGACTTAAGTACAAGAAAACTGACTCTTCTTACAGTCTATGTTTTGAACCATTCCTGTGACACTAGTTATAGATTCCGATGCTTCACTTCTGGTTTACTGTATCCCTGTGACGTTCTTATTGACGATGAAAAACAGAAATTGCTTCGGAATTAAGTACAAAATGCACAATGCCGACTTAAGTACAAGATAACTGACTCTTCTTATTGTCTGTGGTTTGAACCATTCCTGTGACACTAGTTATAGATTCCGATGCATCACTTCAGGTTTACTGTACCCCTCTGACCTTCTTGTTGACGATGACACCCAGAAATTGCATCGGAATTAAACACAAAAGGCACAATGCCGACTTAAGTACAAGAAAACTAACTCTTCTAACTGTCTATGTTTGAACCATTCCTGTTACACTAGTTATAGATTCCGATGCTTCACTTCAGGTTTACTGTATCCCTCTGACCTTCTTATTGACGATGAAACACAGATATTGCATCGGAATTAAATACAAAAGGCACTATGCCGACTTAAGTACAAGAAAACTGACTCTTCGTACTGTCTATGTTTTGAACCAGTCCTGTGACACTAGTTATAGATTCCAATGCTCCACTTCAGGTTTACTGTATCCCTCTGACCTTCTTATTGACGATGAAACACAGAAATTGCATCGGAATTTAATATAAAAGGCACAATGCCGACTTAAGTACAAGAAAACTAACTCTTCTAACTGTCTATGTTTGATCCATTCCTGTTACACTAGTTATAGATTACGATGCTTCACTTCAGGTTTACTGCATCCCTCTGACCTTCTTATTGACGATGAAACACAGATATTGCATCGGAATTAAATACAAAAGGCACTATGCCGACTTAAGTACAAGAAAACTGACTCTTCTTACAGTCTATGTTTTGAACAATTAGTGTGACACTAGTTATAGATTCCGATGCTTCACTTCAGTTTTACTGTATCCTTCTGAAGATCTTATTGACGATGAAACACAGAAATTGCATCGGAATTAAATACAAAAGGCACAATGCCGACTTAAGTACAAGAAAACTGACTCTTCTTACTGTCTATGTTTTGAACCACTCCTGTGTTACTAGTTATAGATTCCGATGCTTCACTTCTGGTTTACTGTATCCCTCTGACCTTCTTATTTACGATGGAACACAGAAATTGCATCGGAATTAATACAAAAAGTACAATGCCGACATAAGTACAAGAAAACTGACTCTTCTTACTGTCTATATTTTGAACCATTCATGTGACACTCGTTATAGATTCAGATTCTTTACTTCAGGTTTACCGTATCCCTCTGACCTTCGTATTGACGATGAAAAACAGAAATTGCTTCGGAATTAAGTACAAAAGGCACAATGCCGACTTAAGTACAAGATAACTGACTCCTCTGACTGGCTGTGGTTTGAACCATTCCTGTTACACTAGTTATAGATTCCGATGCTTCACTTCAGGTTTAGTGTACCCCTCTGATCTTCTTGTTGACGATGACACCCAGAAGTTGCATCGGAATGAAATACAAAAGGCACAATGCCGACTTAAGTACAAGAAAACTAACTCTTCTAACTGTCTATGTTTGAACCATTCCTGTTACACTAGTTATAGATTCCGATGCTTCACTTCAGGTTTACTGTATCCCTCTGACCTTCTTATTGACGATAAAACACAGATATTGCATCGGAATTAAATACAAAAGGCACAATGCCGACTTAAGTAGAAGAAAACTGACTCTTCTTACTGTCTATGTTTTGAACCATTCCTGTGACACTAGTTACAGATTCCGATGCATCACTTCAGGTTTACTGTATCCCTCTGACCTTCTTATTGACGATGAAACACAGAAATTGCATCGGAATTAATACAAAAGGTACAATGCCGACTTAAGTACAAGAAAACTGACACTTCTTACTGTCTATATTTTGAACCATTCATGTGATACTCGTTATAGATTCCAATGCTTTACTTCAGGATTACTGTATCCCTCTCACCTTCTTATTGACGATGAAACACAGAAATTGCTTCGGAATGAAGTACAAAAGGCACAATGCCGACTTAAGTACAAGATAACTGACTCTTCTTACTGTCTGTGGTTTGAACCATTCCTGTGACACTAGTTATAGATTCCAATGCTTCACTTCAGGTTTACTGTATCCCTCTGATGTTCTAATTGACGATGAAACACAGAAATTGCATCGGAATTAAATACAAAAGGCACAATGCCAACTCAAGTGCAAGAAAACTGACTCTTCTTACTGTCTATGCCTTGAACCATTCATGTGACACTCGTTATAGATTCTGATGCTTTACTTCAGGTTTACTGTATTCCTCTGACCTTCTTATTGACAATGAAACACAGAAATTGCTTCGGAATTAAATACAAAAGACACAATGCCGACTTAAGTACAAGATAACTGATTCTTCTTATTGTCTATGATTTGAACCATTCCTGTGACACTAGTTTTAGATTCCGATGCTTCACTTCAGGTTTACTGTTTCCCTCTGACCTTCTTATTGACGATATAACACCGAAATTGCACCGGAATTAAATATAAAAGGCACAATGCCGACTTAAGTACAAGAAATCTGACTCTTCTTACTGTCTATGTTTTGAACCATTCCTGTGACACTAGTTATAGATACCGATGCTTCACTTCAGGTTTACTGTATCCCTCTGACCTTCTTATTGACGATGAAACACAGAAATTGCATCGGAATCAAATACAAAAGGCACAATGCCGACTTAAGTGCAAGAAAACTGACTCTTCTTACTATCAATGTTTTGAACCACTCCTGTGACACTAGTTATAGATTCTGATGCCTCACTTCAGGTTAACTGTAACCCTCTGTCCTTCTTATTGACAATGAAACACAGAAATTGCATCGGAATTAAATACAAAAGACACAATGCCGACTTAAGTTCAAGAAAACTGACTCTTCTTACTGTCTATGTTTTGAACCATTCCTGTGACACTAGGTATAAATTCCGATGCTTCACTTGAGGTTTACTGTATCCCTCCGACCTTCCTATTGACGATGAAACACAGATATTGCATCGGAATTAAATACAAAAGGCACTATGCGTACTTAAGTACAAGAAAACTGACTCTTCTTACTGTCTATGTTTTGAACCAGTCCTGTGACACTAGTTATAGATTCCAATGCTCACTTCAGGTTTACTGTATCCCACTGACCTTCTTATTGACGATGAAACACAGAAATTGCATCGGAATTAAATACAAAAGGCACAATGCCGACTTAAGTACAAGAAAACTGACTCTTCTTACTGTCTATGTTTTGAACCATTCCTGTGACACTAGTTATAGATTCCGATGCTTCACCTCTGGTTTACTGTATCCCTCTGACCTTCTTATTGACGATGGAACACAGAAATTGCATCGGAATTAATACAAAATGTACAATGCCGACATAAGTACAAGAAAACTGACTCTTCTTACTGTCTATATTTTGAACCATTCATGTGACACTCGTTATAGATTCCGATGCTTTACTTCAGGTTTACTGTATCCCTCTGACCTTCTTATTGACGATGAAAAACAGAAATTGCTTCGGAATTAAGTACAAAAGGCACAATGCCGACTTAAGTACAAGATAACTGACTCTTCTTACTGTCTGTGGTTTGAACCATTCCTGTGACACTAGTTATAGATTCCGATGTTTCACTTCAGGTTTACTGTACCCCTCTGACCTTCTTGTTGAGGATGACACCCAGAAATTGCATCGGAATTAAATACAAAAGGCACAATGCCGACTTAAGTACAAGAAAACTAACTCTTCTAACTGTCTATGTTTGAACCATTCCTGTTACACTAGTTATAGATTCCGATGCTTCACTTCAGGTTTACTGTATCCCTCTGACCTTCTTATTGACGATGAAACACAGATATTGCATCGGAATTAAATACAAAAGGCACTATGCCGACTTAAGTACAAGAAAACTGACTCTTCTTACTGTCTATGTTTTGAACCAGTCCTGTGACACTAGTTATAGATTCCAATGCTCCACTTCAGGTTTACTGTATCCCACTGACCTTCTTATTGACGATGAAACACAGAAATTGCATCGGAATTAAATACAAAGGGCACAATGCCGACTTAAGTACAAGAAAACTGACTCTTCTTACTGTCTATGTTTTGAACCATTCCTGTGACACTAGTTATAGATTCCGATGCTTCACTTCTCTTTTACTGTATCCCTCTAACCTTCTTATTGACGATGGAACACAGAAATTGCATCGGAATTAATCCATAAGGTACAATGCCGACATTAGTACAAGAAAACTGACTCTTCTTACTGTCTATATTTTGAACCATTCATGTGACACTCGTTATAGATTCCGATTCTTTACTTCAGGTTTACTGTATCCCTCTGACCTTCTTACTGACGATGAAAAACAGAAATTGCTTCGGAATTAAGTACAAAAGGCACAATGCCGACTTAAGTACATGATAACTGACTCTTCTTACTGTCTGTGGTTTGAACCATTCCTGTTACACTAGTTATAGATTCCGATGCTTCACTTCAGGTTTACTGTACCCCTCTGACCTTCTTGTTGACGATGACACCCAGAAATTTCATCGGAATTAAATACAAAAGGCAAAATGCCGACTTAAGTACAAGAAAATTAACTCTTCTAACTGTCTATGTTTGAACCATTCCTGTTACACTAGTTATAGATTCCGATGCTTCACTTCAGGTTTACTGTATCCCTCTGACCTTCTTATTGACGATGAAACACAGAAATTGCATCGGAATTAAATACAAAAGGCACAATGCCGACTTAAGTACAAGAAAACTAACTCTTCTTACTGTCTATGTTTTGAACCATTCCTGTGACACTAGTTATAGATTCCGATGCATCACTTCAGGTTTACTGTATCCCTCTGTCCTTCTTGATGACGACGAAACACAGAAATTACATCGGAATTAAATACAAAAGGCACAATGCCGACCTAAGTACAAGAACACTGACTCTTCTTACTGTCTATGTTTTGAACAATTCCTGTAACACTAGTTATAGATTCCGATTCTTCACTTGAGGTTTACTGTATCCCTCTGACCTTCTTATTGACGATGAAACACAGAAATTGCATCGGAATTAATACAAAAGGTACATTGCCGACTTAAGTACAAGAAAACTGACTCTTCTTACTGTCTATATTTTGAACCAATTATGTGATACTCGTTATAGATTTCAATGCTTTACTTCAGGATTACTGTATCCCTCTCACCTTCTTATTGACGATGAAACACAGAAATATCTTCGGAATTAAGTACAAAAGGCACAATGCCGACTTAAGTACAAGATAACTGACTCTTCTTACTGTCTGTGGTGTGAACCATTCCTGTGACACTAGTTATAGATTCCAATGCTTCACATTAGGTTTACTGTATCCCTCTGATGTTCTTATTGACGATGAAACACAGAAATTGCATCGGAATTAATACAAAAGGTACATTGCCGACTCAAGTACAAGAAAACTGACTCTTCTTACTGCCTATGCTTTGAACCATTCCTGTGACACTAGTTATAGATTCTAATGCTTCACTTCAGGTTTACTGTTTCCCTCTGACCTTCTTATTGACGATGATACACAGAAATTGCATCGGAATTAAATTCAATAGGCACAATGCCGACTTAAGTACAAGAAAACTGACTCTTCTTACTGTCTATGTTTGAACCATTCATGTGACACTCGTTATAGATCCTGATGCTTTACTTCAGGTTTACTGTATTCCTCTGACCTTCTTATTGACGATGAAACACAGAAATTGCTTCGGAATTAAATACAAAAGACACAATGCCGACTTAAGTACAAGAAAACTGATTCTTCTTATTGTCTATGATTTGAACCATTCCTGTGACACTAGTCATAGATTCCGATGCTTCACTTCTGGTTTACTGTATCCCTCTGACCTTCTTATTGACGATGGAACACAGAAATTGCATCGGAATTAATACAAAAAGTACAATGCCGACATAAGTACAAGAAAACTGACTCTTCTTACTGTCTATATTTTGAACCATTCATGTGACACTCGTTATAGATTCCGATTCTTTACTTCAGGTTTACCGTATCCCTCTGACCTTCGTATTGACGATGAAAAACAGAAATTGCTTCGGAATTAAGTACAAAAGGCACAATGCCGACTTAAGTACAAGATAACTGACTCCTCTGACTGGCTGTGGTTTGAACCATTCCTGTTACACTAGTTATAGATTCCGATGCTTCACTTCAGGTTTAGTGTACCCCTCTGATCTTCTTGTTGACGATGACACCCAGAAGTTGCATCGGAATGAAATACAAAAGGCACAATGCCGACTTAAGTACAAGAAAACTAACTCTTCTAACTGTCTATGTTTGAACCATTCCTGTTACACTAGTTATAGATTCCGATGCTTCACTTCAGGTTTACTGTATCCCTCTGACCTTCTTATTGACGATAAAACACAGATATTGCATCGGAATTAAATACAAAAGGCACAATGCCGACTTAAGTAGAAGAAAACTGACTCTTCTTACTGTCTATGCTTTGAACCATTCCTGTGACACTAGTTATAGATTCCGATGCATCACTTCAGGTTTACTGTATCCCTCTGACCTTCTTATTGACGATGAAACACAGAAATTGCATCGGAATTAATACAAAAGGTACAATGCCGACTTAAGTACAAGAAAACTGACACTTCTTACTGTCTATATTTTGAACCATTCATGTGATACTCGTTATAGATTCCAATGCTTTACTTCAGGATTACTGTATCCCTCTCACCTTCTTATTGACGATGAAACACAGAAATTGCTTCGGAATGAAGTACAAAAGGCACAATGCCGACTTAAGTACAAGATAACTGACTCTTCTTACTGTCTGTGGTTTGAACCATTCCTGTGACACTAGTTATAGATTCCAATGCTTCACTTCAGGTTTACTGTATCCCTCTGATGTTCTAATTGACGATGAAACACAGAAATTGCATCGGAATTAAATACAAAAGGCACAATGCCAACTCAAGTGCAAGAAAACTGACTCTTCTTACTGCCTATGCTTTGAACCATTCCTGTGACACTAGTTATAGATTCTAATGCTTCACTTCAGGGTTACTGTTTCCCTCTGACCTTCTTATTGACGATGAAACACAGAAATTGCATCGGAATTAAATTCAATAGGCACAATGCCGATTAAGTACAAGAAAACTGACTCTTCTTACTGTCTATGCCTTGAACCATTCATGTGACACTCGTTATAGATTCTGATGCTTTACTTCAGGTTTACTGTATTCCTCTGACCTTCTTATTGACAATGAAACACAGAAATTGCTTCGGAATTAAATACAAAAGACACAATGCCGACTTAAGTACAAGATAACTGATTCTTCTTATTGTCTATGATTTGAACCATTCCTGTGACACTAGTTTTAGATTCCGATGCTTCACTTCAGGTTTACTGTTTCCCTCAGACCTTCTTATTGACGATGGAACACCGAAATTGCACCGGAATTAAATATAAAAGGCACAATGCCGACTTAAGTACAAGAAATCTGACTCTTCTTACTGTCTATGTTTTGAACCATTCCTGTGACACTAGTTATAGATACCGATGCTTCACTTCAGGTTTACTGTATCCCTCTGACCTTCTTAGTGACGATGAAACACAGAAATTGCATCGGAATCAAATACAAAAGGCACAATGCCGACTTAAGTGCAAGAAAACTGACTCTTCTTACTATCAATGTTTTGAACCACTCCTGTGACACTAGTTATAGATTCTGATGCCTCACTTCAGGTTAACTGTAACCCTCTGTCCTTCTTATTGACAATGAAACACAGAAATTGCATCGGAATTAAATACAAAAGACACAATGCCGACTTAAGTACAAGAAAACTGACTCTTCTTACAGTCTATGTTTTGAACCATTCCTGTGACACTAGGTATAAATTCCGATGCTTCACTTGAGGTTTACTGTATCCCTCCGACCTTCCTATTGACGATGAAACACAGATATTGCATCGGAATTAAATACAAAAGGCACTATGCGTACTTAAGTACAAGAAAACTGACTCTTCTTACTGTCTATGTTTTGAACCAGTCCTGTGACACTAGTTATAGATTCCAATGCTCACTTCAGGTTTACTGTATCCCACTGACCTTCTTATTGACGATGAAACACAGAAATTGCATCGGAATTAAATACAAAAGGCACAATGCCGACTTAAGTACAAGAAAACTGACTCTTCTTACTGTCTATGTTTTGAACCATTCCTGTGACACTAGTTATAGATTCCGATGCTTCACCTCTGGTTTACTGTATCCCTCTGACCTTCTTATTGACGATGGAACACAGAAATTGCATCGGAATTAATACAAAATGTACAATGCCGACATAAGTACAAGAAAACTGACTCTTCTTACTGTCTATATTTTGAACCATTCATGTGACACTCGTTATAGATTCCGATGCTTTACTTCAGGTTTACTGTATCCCTCTGACCTTCTTATTGACGATGAAAAACAGAAATTGCTTCGGAATTAAGTACAAAAGGCACAATGCCGACTTAAGTACAAGATAACTGACTCTTCTTACTGTCTGTGGTTTGAACCATTCCTGTGACACTAGTTATAGATTCCGATGTTTCACTTCAGGTATACTGTACCCCTCTGACCTTCTTGTTGAGGATGACACCCAGAAATTGCATCGGAATTAAATACAAAAGGCACAATGCCGACTTAAGTACAAGAAAACTAACTCTTCTAACTGTCTATGTTTGAACCATTCCTGTTACACTAGTTATAGATTCCGATGCTTCACTTCAGGTTTACTGTATCCCTCTGACCTTCTTATTGACGATGAAACACAGATATTGCATCGGAATTAAATACAAAAGGCACTATGCCGACTTAAGTACAAGAAAACTGACTCTTCTTACTGTCTATGTTTTGAACCAGTCCTGTGACACTAGTTATAGATTCCAATGCTCCACTTCAGGTTTACTGTATCCCACTGACCTTCTTATTGACGATGAAACACAGAAATTGCATCGGAATTAAATACAAAGGGCACAATGCCGACTTAAGTACAAGAAAACTGACTCTTCTTACTGTCTATGTTTTGAACCATTCCTGTGACACTAGTTATAGATTCCGATGCTTCACTTCTCTTTTACTGTATCCCTCTAACCTTCTTATTGACGATGGAACACAGAAATTGCATCGGAATTAATCCATAAGGTACAATGCCGACATTAGTACAAGAAAACTGACTCTTCTTACTGTCTATATTTTGAACCATTCATGTGACACTCGTTATAGATTCCGATTCTTTACTTCAGGTTTACTGTATCCCTCTGACCTTCTTACTGACGATGAAAAACAGAAATTGCTTCGGAATTAAGTACAAAAGGCACAATGCCGACTTAAGTACATGATAACTGACTCTTCTTACTGTCTGTGGTTTGAACCATTCCTGTTACACTAGTTATAGATTCCGATGCTTCACTTCAGGTTTACTGTACCCCTCTGACCTTCTTGTTGACGATGACACCCAGAAATTGCATCGGAATTAAATACAAAAGGCAAAATGCCGACTTAAGTACAAGAAAATTAACTCTTCTAACTGTCTATGTTTGAACCATTCCTGTTACACTAGTTATAGATTCCGATGCTTCACTTCAGGTTTACTGTATCCCTCTGACCTTCTTATTGACGATGAAACACAGAAATTGCATCGGAATTAAATACAAAAGGCACAATGCCGACTTAAGTACAAGAAAACTAACTCTTCTTACTGTCTATGTTTTGAACCATTCCTGTGACACTAGTTATAGATTCCGATGCATCACTTCTGGTTTACTGTATCCCTCTGTCCTTCTTGATGACGACGAAACACAGAAATTACATCGGAATTAAATACAAAAGGCACAATGCCGACCTAAGTACAAGAACACTGACTCTTCTTACTGTCTATGTTTTGAACAATTCCTGTAACACTAGTTATAGATTCCGATGCTTCACTTGAGGTTTACTGTATCCCTCTGACCTTCTTATTGACGATGAAACACAGAAATTGCATCGGAATTAATACAAAAGGTACATTGCCGACTTAAGTACAAGAAAACTGACTCTTCTTACTGTCTATATTTTGAACCAATTATGTGATACTCGTTATAGATTTCAATGCTTTACTTCAGGATTACTGTATCCCTCTCACCTTCTTATTGACGATGAAACACAGAAATATCTTCGGAATTAAGTACAAAAGGCACAATGCCGACTTAAGTACAAGATAACTGACTCTTCTTACTGTCTGTGGTGTGAACCATTCCTGTGACACTAGTTATAGATTCCAATGCTTCACATTAGGTTTACTGTATCCCTCTGATGTTCTTATTGACGATAAAACACAGAAATTGCATCGGAATTAATACAAAAGGTACATTGCCGACTCAAGTACAAGAAAACTGACTCTTCTTACTGCCTATGCTTTGAACCATTCCTGTGACACTAGTTATAGATTCTAATGCTTCACTTCAGGTTTACTGTTTCCCTCTGACCTTCTTATTGACGATGATACACAGAAATTGCATCGGAATTAAATTCAATAGGCACAATGCCGACTTAAGTACAAGAAAACTGACTCTTCTTACTGTCTATGTTTTGAACCATTCATGTGACACTCGTTATAGATCCTGATGCTTTACTTCAGGTTTACTGTATTCCTCTGACCTTCTTATTGACGATGAAACACAGAAATTGCTTCGGAATTAAATACAAAAGACACAATGCCGACTTAAGTACAAGAAAACTGATTCTTCTTATTGTCTATGATTTGAACCATTCCTGTGACACTAGTTATAGATTCCGATGCTTCACTTCAGGTTTACTGTTTCCCTCTGACCTTCTTATTGACGATGAAACACCGAAATTGCATCGGAATTAAATATAAAAGGCACAATGCCACTTAAGTACAAGAAATCTGACTCTTCTTACTGTCTATGTTTTGAACCATTCCTGTGACACTAGTTATAGATACCGATGCTTCACTTCAGGTTTACTGTATCCCTCTGACCTTCTTATTGACGATGAAACACAGAAATTGCATCGGAATTAAATACAAAAGCACAATGCCGACTTAAGTACAAGAAAACTGACTCTTCTTACTGTCAATGTTTTGAACCACTCCTGTGACACTAGTTGTAGATTCTGATGCCTCACTTCAGGTTAACTGTATCCCTCTGTCCTTCTTATTGACAATGAAACTCAGAAATTGCATCGGAATTAAATACAAAAGACACAATGCCGACTTAAGTTCAAGAAAACTGACTCTTCTTACTGTCTATGTTTTGAACCAGTCCTGTGACACTAGTTATAGATTCCAATGCACCACTTCAGGTTTACTGTATCCCACTGACCTTCTTATTGACGATGAAACACAGAAATTTCATCGAAATTAAATACAAAAGGCACAATGCCGACTCAAGTACAAGAAAACTGACTCTTCTTACTGTCTATGTTTAGAACCATTCCTGTCACACTAGTTATAGATTCCGATGCTTCACTTCTGGTTTACTGTATCCCTCTGACCTTCTTATTGACGATGGAACACAGAAATTGCATCGGAATTAATACAAAATGTACAATGCCGACATAAGTACAAGAAAACTGACTCTTCTTACTGTCTATATTTTGAACCATTCATGTGACACTCGTTATAGATTCCGATGCTTTACTTCAGGTTTACTGTATCCCTCTGACCTTCTTATTGACGATGAAAAACAGAAATTGCTTCGGAATTAAGTACAAAAGGCACAATGCCGACTTAGTGTACAAGATAACTGACTCTTCTTACTGTCTGTGGTTTGAACCATTCCTGTGACACTAGTTATAGATTCCGATGCATCACTTCAGGTTTACTGTACCCCTCTGACCTTCTTGTTGACGATGACACCCAGAAATTGCATCGGAATTAAACACAAAAGGCACAATGCCGACTTAAGTACAAGAAAACTAACTCTTCTAACTGTCTATGTTTGAACCATTCCTGTTACGCTAGTTATAGATTCCGATGCTTCACTTCAGGTTTACTGTAACCCTCTGACCTCCTTATTGACGATGAAACACAGAAATTGCATCGGAATTAAATACAAAAGGCACAATGCCGACTTAAGTGCAAGAAAACTGACTCTTCTTACTGTCAATGTTTTGAACCACTCCTGTGACACTAGTTATAGATTCTGATGCCTCACTTCAGGTTAACTGTATCCCTCTGTCCTTCTTATTGACAATGAAACACAGAAATTGCATCGGAATTAAATACAAAAGACACAATGCCGACTTAAGTACAAGAAAACTGACTATTCTTACTGTCTATGTTTTGAACCATTCCGGTGACACTAGGTATAAATTCCGATGCTTCACTTCAGGTTTACTGTATCCGTCCGACCTTCCTATTGACGATGAAACACAGATATTGCATCGGAATTAAATACAAAAGGCACTATGCCAACTTAAGTACAAGAAAACTGACTCTTCTTACTGTCTATGTTTTGAACCAGTCCTGTGACACTAGTTATAGATTCCAATGCTCCACTTCAGGTTTACTGTATCCCACTGACCTTCTTATTGACGATGAAACACAGAAATTGCATCGGAATTAAATACAAAAGGCACAATGCCGACTTAAGTACAAGAAAACTGACTCTTCTTACTGTCTATGTTTTGAACCATTCATGTGACACTCGTTATAGATTCTGATGCTTTACTTCAGGTTTACTGTATTCCTCTGACCTTCTTATTGACGATGAAACAGAGATATTGCTTCGGAATTAAATACAAAAGACACAATGCCGACTTAAGTACAAGATAACTGATTCTTCTTATTTTCTATGATTTGAACCATTCCTGTGACACTAGTTATAGATTCCGATGCTTCACTTCAGGTTTACTGTTTCCCTCTGACCTTCTTATTGACGATGAAACACCGAAATTGCATCGGAATTAAATATAAAAATCACAATGCCGACTTAAGTAAAAGAAATCTGACTCTTCTTACTGTCTATGTTTTGAACCATTCCTGTGACACTAGTTATAGATACCGATGCTTCACTTCAGGTTTACTGTATCCCTCTGACCTTCTTATTGACGATGAAACACAGAAATTGCATCGGAATTAAATACAAAAGGCACAATGCCGACTTAAGTGCAAGAAAACTGACTCTTCTTACTGTCAATGTTCTGAACCACTCCTGTGACACTAGTTATAGATTCTGATGCCTCACTTCAGGTTAACTGTATCCCTCTGTCCTTCTTATTGACAATGAAACACAGATATTGCATCGGAATTAAATACAAAAGGCACTATGCCGACTTAAGTACAAGAAAACTGACTCTTCTTACTGTCTATGTTTTGAACCATTCCTGTGACACTAGTTATAGATTCCAATGCTCCACTCAAGGTTTACTGTATCCCACTGACCTTCTTATTGACGATGAAACACAGAAATTTCATCGGAATTAAATACAAAAGGCACAATGCCGACTTAAGTACAAGAAAACTGACTCTTCTTACTGTCTATGTTTTGAACCATTCCTGTCACACTAGTTATAGATTCCGATGCTTCACTTCTGGTTTACTGTATCCCTCTGACCTTCTTATTGACGATGGAACACAGAAATTGCATCGGAATTAATACAAAATGTTCAATGCCGACATAAGTACAAGAAAACTGACTCTTCTTACTGTCTATATTTTGAACCATTCATGTGACACTCGTTATAGATTCCGATGCTTTACTTCAGGTTTACTGTATCCCTCTGACCTTCTTATTGACGATGAAAAACAGAAATTGCTTCGGAATTAAGTACAAAAGGCACAATGCCGACTTAAGTACAAGATAACTGACTCTTCTTACTGTCTGTTGTTTGAACCATTCCTGTGACACTAGTTATAGATTCCGATGCATCACTTCAGGTTTACTGTACCCCTCTGACCTTCTTGTTGACGATGACACCCAGAAATTGCATCGGAATTAAACACAAAAGGCACAATGCCGACTTAAGTACAAGAAAACTAACTCTTCTAACTGTCTATGTTTGAACCATTCCTGTTACACTAGTTATAGATTCCGATGCTTCACTTCAGGTTTACTGTATCCCTCTGACCTTCATATTGACGATGAAACACAGATATTGCATCGGAATTAAATACAAAAGGCACTATGCCGACTTAAGTACAAGAAAACTGACTCTTCTTACTGTCTATGTTTTGAACCATTCCTGTGACACTAGTTATAGATACCGATGCTTCACTTCAGGTTTACCGTATCCCTCTGACCTTCTTATTGACGATGAAACACAGAAATTGCATCGGAATTAAATACAAAAGGCACAATGCCGACTTAAGTGCAAGAAAACTGACTCTTCTTACTGTCAATGTCTTGAACCACTCCTGTGACACTAGTTATAGATTCTGATGCCTCACTTCAGGTTAACTGTATCCCTCTGTCCTTCTTATTGACAATGAAACACAGAAATTGCATCGGAATTAAATACAAAAGACACAATGCCGACTTAAGTACAAGAAAACTGACCCTTCTTACTGTCTATGTTTTGAACCATTCCTGTGACACTAGGTATAAATTCCGATGCTTCACTTCAGGTTTACTGTATCCCTCCGACCTTCCTATTGACGATGAAACACAGATATTGCATCGGAATTAAATACAAAAGGCACTATGCCGACTTAAGTACAAGAAAACTGACTCTTCTTACTGTCTATGTTTTGAACCAGTCCTGTGACACTAGTTATAGATTCCAATGCTCCACTTCAGGTTTACTGTATCCCACTGACCTTCTTATTGACGATGAAACACAGAAATTGCATCGGAATTAAATACAAAAGGCACAATGCCGACTTAAGTACAAGAAAACTGACTCTTCTTACTGTCTATGTTTTGAACCATTCCTGTGACACTAGTTATAGATTCCGATGCTTCACTTCTGGTTTACTGTATCCCTCTGACCTTCTTATAGACGATGGAACACAGAAATTGCATCGGAATTAATACAAAATGTACAATGCCGACATAAGTACAAGAAAACTGACTCTTCTTACTGTCTATATTTTGAACCATTCATGTGACACTCGTTATAGATTCCGATGCTATACTTCAGGTTTACTGTATCCCTCTGACCTTCTTATTGACGATGAAAAACAGAAATTGCTTCGGAATTAAGTACAAAAGGCACAATGCCGACTTAAGTACAAGATAACTGACTCTTCTTACTGTCTGTGGTTTGAACCATTCCTGTGACACTAGTTATAGATTCCGATGCTTCACTTCAGGTTTACTGTACCCCTCTGACCTTCTTGTTGAGGATGACACCCAGAAATTGCATCGGAATTAAATACAAAAGGCACAATGCCGACTTAAGTACAAGAAAACTAACTCTTCTAACTGTCTATGTTTGAACCATTCCTGTTACACTAGTTATAGATTCCGATGCTTCACTTCAGGTTTACTGTATCCCTCTGACCTTCTTATTGACGATGAAACACAGATATTGCATCGGAATTAAATACAAAAGGCACTATGCCGACTTAAGTACAAGAAAACTGACTCTTCTTACTGTCTATGTTTTGAACCAGTCCTGTGACACTAGTTATGGATTCCAATGGTCCACTTCAGGTTTCCTGTATCCCACTGACCTTCTTATTGACGATGAAACACAGAAATTGCATCGGAATTAAATACAAAAGGCACAATGCCGACTTAAGTACAAGAAAACTGACTCTTCTTACTGTCTATGTTTTGAACCATTCCTGTGACACTAGTTATAGATTCCGATGCTTCACTTCAGGTTTACTGTATCCCTCTGACCTTCTTATTGACGATGAAACACAGAAATTGCATCGGAATTAAATACAAAAGGCACAATGCCGACTTAAGTACAAGAACACTGACTCTTCTTACTGTCTATGTTTTGAACCATTCCTGTGACACTAGTTATAGATTCCGATGCATCACTTCAGGTTTACTGTATCCCTCTGTCCTTCTTGATGACGACGAAACACAGAAATTGCATCGGAATTAAATACAAAAGGCACAATGCCGACTTAAGTACAAGAAAACTGACTCTTCTTACTGTCTATGTTTTGAACCATTCCTGTGACACTAGTTATAGATTCCGATGCTTCACTTGAGGTTTACTGTATCCCTCCGGCCTTCTTATTGACGATGAAACACAGAAATTGCATCGGAATTAATACAAAAGGTACATTGCCGACTTAAGTACAAGAAAACTGACTCTTCTTACTGTGTATATTTTGAACCATTCATGTGATACTCGTTATAGATTCCAATGCTTTACTTCAGGATTACTGTATCCCTCTGACATTCTTATTGACGATGAAAAACAGAAATTGCTTCGGAATTAAGTACAAAAGGCACACTGCCGACTTAAGTACAAGAAAACTGACTCTTCTTACTGTCTATGTTTTGAACCATTCATGTGACACTCGTTATAGATTCTGATGCTTTACTTCAGGTTTACTGTATTCCTCTGACCTTCTTATTGACGATGAAACAGAGATATTGCTTCGGAATTAAATACAAAAGACACAATGCCGACTTAAGTACAAGATAACTGATTCTTCTTATTTTCTATGATTTGAACCATTCCTGTGACACTAGTTATAGATTCCGATGCTTCACTTCAGGTTTACTGTTTCCCTCTGACCTTCTTATTGACGATGAAACACCGAAATTGCATCGGAATTAAATATAAAAATCACAATGCCGACTTAAGTAAAAGAAATCTGACTCTTCTTACTGTCTATGTTTTGAACCATTCCTGTGACACTAGTTATAGATACCGATGCTTCACTTCAGGTTTACTGTATCCCTCTGACCTTCTTATTGACGATGAAACACAGAAATTGCATCGGAATTAAATACAAAACTCACAATGCCGACTTAAGTACAAGAAAACTGACTCTTCTTACTGTCAATGTTTTGAACCACTCCTGTGACACTAGTTATAGATTCTGATGCCTCACTTCAGGTTAACTGTATCCCTCTGTCCTTCTTATTGACAATGAAACACAGAAATTGCATCGGAATTAAATACAAAAGACACAATGCCGACTTAAGTACAAGAAAACTGACTCTTCTTACTGTCTATGTTTTGAACCATTCCTGTGACACTAGGTATAGATTCCGATGCTTCACTTCAGGTTTACTGTATCCCTCCGACCTTCCTATTGACGATGAAACACAGATATTGCATCGGAATTAAATACAAAAGGCACTATGCCGACTTAAGTACAAGAAAACTGACTCTTCTTACTGTCTATGTTTTGAACCAGTCCTGTGAAACTAGTTATAGATTCCAATGCTCCACTTCAGGTTTACTGTATCCCACTGACCTTCTTATTGACGATGAAACACAGAAATTTCATCGGAATTGAATACAAAAGGCACAATGCCGACTTAAGTACAAGGAAACTGACTCTTCTTACTGTCTATGTTTTGAACCATTCCTGTCACACTAGTTATAGATTCCGATGATTCACTTCTGGTTTACTGTATCTCTCTGACCTTCTTATTGACGATGGAACACAGAAATTGCATCAGAATTAATACAAAATGTACAATGCCGACATAAGTACAAGAAAACTGACTCTTCTTACTGTCTATATTTTGAACCATTCATGTGACACTCGTTATAAATTCCGATGCTTTACTTCAGGTTTACTGTATCCCTCTGACCTTCTTATTGACGATGAAAAACAGAAATTGCTTCGGAATTAAGTACAAAAGGCACAATGCCGACTTAAGTACAAGATAACTGACTCTTCTTACTGTCTGTGGTTTGAACCATTCCTGTGACACTAGTTATAGATTCCTATGCATCACTTCAGGTTTACTGTACCCCGCTGACCTTCTTGTTGACGATGACACCCAGAAATTGCATCGGAATTAAACACAAAAGGCACAATGCCGACTAAAGTACAAGAATGTAACTCTTCTAACTGTCTATGTTTGAACCATTCCTGTTACACTAGTTATAGATTCCGATGCTTCACTTCAGGTTTACTGTATCCCTCTGACCTTCTTATTGACGATGAAACACAGATATTGCATCGGAATTAAATACAAAAGGCACTATGCCGACTTAAGTACAAGAAAACTGACTCTTCTTACTGTCTATGTTTTGAACCAGTCCTGTGACACTAGTTATAGATTCCAATGCTCCACTTCAGGTTTAGTGTATCCCACTGACCTTCTTATTGACGATGAAACACAGAAATTGCATCGGAATTAAATACAAAGGGCACAATGCCGACTTAAGTACAAGAAAACTGACTCTTCTTACTGTCTATGTTTTGAACCATTCCTGTGACACTAGTTATAGATTCCGATGCATCACTTCAGGTTTACTGTATCCCTCTGTCCTTCTTGATGACGATGAAACACAGAAAATGCATCGGAATTAAATACAAATGGCACAATGCCGACATAAGTACAAGAAAACTGACTCTTCTTACTGTCTGTGTTTTGAACCATTCCTGTGACGCTAGTTATAGATTCCGATGCTTCACTTGAGGTTTACTGTATCCCTCTGACCTTCTTATTGACGATGAAACACAGAAATTCCATCGGAATTAATACAAAAGGTACAATGCCGACTTAAGTACAAGAAAACTGACTCTTCTTACTGTCTATATTTTGAACCATTCATGTGATACTCGTTATAGATTCCAATGCTTTACTTCAGGATTACTGTATCAACCTGACCTTCTTATTGACGATGAAACACAGAAATTGCTTCGGAATTAAGTACAAAAGGCACAATGCCGACTTAAGTACAAGATAACTGACTCTTCTTACTGTCTGTGGTTTGAACCATTCCCGTTACACTAGTTATAGTTTCCGATGCTTCACTTCAGCTTTACTGTATCCCTCTGACCTTCTTATTGACGATGAAATACAGAAATTGCATCGGAATTTAATATAAAAGGCACAATGCCGACTTAAGTACAAGAAAACTAATTCATCTAACTGTCTATGTTTGATCCATTCCTGTTACACTAGTTATAGATTACGATGCTTCACTTCAGGTTTACTGTATCCCTCTGACCTTCTTATTGACGATGAAACACAGATATTGCATCGAAATTAAATATAAAAGGCACTATGCAGACTTAAGTACAAGAAAACTGACTCTTCTTACAGTCTGTGTTTTGAACCATTCCTGTGACACTAGTTATAGATTCCGAAGCATCACTTCAGTTTTACTGTATCCTTCTGAAGATCTTATTGACGATGAAACACAGAAATTGCATCGGAATTAAATACAAAAGGCACAATGCCGACTTAAGTACAAGAAAACTAACTCTTCTAACTGTCTATGTTTGAACCATTCCTGTTACACTAGTTATAGATTCCGATGCTTCTATTCAGGTTTACTGTATCCCTCTGACCTTCTTATTGACAATGAAACACAGATATTGCATCGGAATTAAATACAAAAGGCACAATGCCGACTTAAGTACAAGAAAACTGACTCTTCTTACTGTCTATGTTTTGAACCCTTCCTGTGACACTAGTTATAGATTCCAATGCTTCACTTAAGGTTTACTGTATCCCACTGATCTTCTTAGTGACGATGAAACACAGAAACTGCATCGGAAGTAAATATAAAAGCCACAGTGCCGACTTAAGTACAAGACAACTGACTCTTCTTACAGTCTATGCTTTGAACCATTCCTGAGACTCTACTTATTGATTCCGATGCTTCACTTCAGGTTTACTGTATCCCTCTGACCTTCTTATTGACGATGAAACAGAGATATTGCATCGGAATTAAATACAAAAGGCACAATGCTGACTTAAGTACAAGAAAACTGACTCTTCTTACTGTCTATGTTTGAACCATTCATGTGATACTAGTTGTAGATTCCGATGCTGCACTTCAGGTTTACTGTATCCCTCTGACCTTCACATTGTTGATGAAACACAGATATTGCATCGGAATTAAATACAAAAGGCACAATGCCTACTCAAGTACAAAAAAAAAAAGACTCTTCTTACTGTCTATGTTTTGAACCATTGTTGTGACACTAGTTATAGATTCCGATGCTTCAGTTCAGGTCTACTGTATCCCTCTGGCCTCCTTATTGACGATGAAACTCAGAAATTGCATCATAATTAAATACAAAAGGCACAATGCCGACTTAAGTACAAGATAATTGATCCTTCTTATTGTCTATGATTTGAACCATTCCTGTGACACTAGTTATAGATTCCGATGCTTTACTTCAGGTTTACTGTTTCCCTCTGACCTTCATACTGACGATGAAACACAGATATTGCATCGGAATTAAATACAAAAGGCGCAATGCCGACTTAAGTACAAGAAAACTGACTCTTCTTACTGTCTATGTTTTGAACCCTTCCTGTGACACTAGTCATAGATTCCAATGCTTCACTTAAGGTTTACTGTATCCCACTGATCTTCTTAGTGACGATGAAACACAGAAATTGCATCGGAAGTAAATATAAAAACCACAATGCCGACTTAAGTACAAGAAAACTGACTCTTCTTACTGTCTATGTTTTGAACCATTCCTGAGACTCTACTTATTGATTCCGATGTTTCACTTCAGGTTTACTGTATCCCTCTGACCTTCACATTGTTGATGAAGCACAGATATTGCATCGGAATTAAATACAAAAGGCACAATTCCTACTTAAGTACAAAAAAACCGACTCTTCTTACTGTCTATGTTTGAACCATTATTGTGACACTAGTTATAGATTCCGCTGCTTCACTTCAGGTTTACTATATCCCTCTGGCCTCCTTATTGACGATGAAACTCAGAAATTGCATCATAATTAAATACAAATGGCACAATGCCGACTTCAGTACAAGAAAACTGACTCTTTTTACTGTCTATGTTTTGAACCATTCATGTGACACTCGTTATAGAATCCGATGCTTTACTTCAGGTTTACTGTATCCCTCTGACCTTCTTATTAGCGATGAAACACAGATATTGCTTCGGAATTAAGTACAAAAGGCACAATGCCGACTTAAGTACAAGATAACTGACTCTTCTTACTGTCTGTGGTTTGAACCATTCCAGTTACACTAGTTATAGTTTCCGATGCTTCACTTCAGGTTTACTGTATCCCTCTGACCTTCTTATTGACGATGAAACACAGATATTGCATCGGAATTAAATACAAAAGGCACTATGCCGACTTAAGTACAAGGAAACTGACTCTTCTTACTGTCTATGTTTGAACCATTCATGTGATACTAGTTATAGATTCCGATGCTTCACTTCAGGTTTACTGTATCCCTCTGACCTTCACATTGTTGATGAAACACAGATATTGCATCGGAATTAAATACAAAAGGCACAATGCCTACTTAAGTACAAAAAAACTGACTCTTCTTACTGTCTATGTTTTGAACCATTATTGTGACACTAGTTATAGATTCCGATGCTTCACTTCAGGTTTACTGTATCCCTCTGGCCTCCTTATTGACGATGAAACTCAGAAATTGAATCATAATTAAATACAAAATGCACAATGCCGACTTAAGTACAAGAAAACTGACTTTTTTTACTGTCTATGTTTTGAACCATTCATGTGACAGTCGTTATAGATTCCGGTGCTTTACTTCAGGTTTACTGTATCCCTCTGACCTTCTTATTGACGATGAAACACAGAAATTGCTTCGGAATTAAATACAAAAGGCCCAATGCCGAATTAAGTACAAGATAACTGACTCTTCTTACTGTCTATGATTTGAACCATTCCTGTGACACTAGTTATACATTCCGATGCTTCACTTCAGGTTTACTGTTTCCCTCTGACCTTCGTATTGACGATGAAACACGGAAATTGCATCGGAATTAAATATAAAAGGCACAATGCCGACTTAAGTACAAGAAAACTGACTCTTCTTACTGTCTATGTTTTGAACCATTCCTGTGACACTAGTTAGAGATTCCGATGCTTCACTTCAGGTTTGCTGTATCCCTCTGACCTTCTTATTGACGATGAAACGCAGATATTGCATCGGAATTAAATACAAAAAGCACAATGCCGACTTAAGTACAAGATAACTGATTCTTCTTCCGATCTATGTTTTGAACCATTCCTGTGACACTAGTTATAGATTCCGATGCTTCACTTCAGTTCAACTGTATCCCACTGACATTCTTATTGACGATGAAACACAGAAATTGCATCGGAATTAATTACAAAAGGCACAATGCTGACTTAAGTACAAGATAATTGATCCTTCTTATTGTCTATGATTTGAACCATTCCTGTGACACTAGTTATAGATTCCGATGCTTTACATCAGGTTTACTGTTTCCCTCTGACCTTCATACTGACGATGAAACACAGAAATTGCATCGGAATTAAATACAAAAGGCACAATGCCGACTTAAGTACAAGAAAAATGACTCTTCTTACTGTCAATGTTTTGAACCGTTCCTGTGACACTAGTTATAGATTCCGATGCATCACTTCAGGTTTACTGTATCCCTCGTCCTTCTTGATGACGATGAAACACAGAAATTGCATCGGAATTAATACAAAAGGTACAATGCCGACTTAAGTACAAGAAAACTGACTCTTCTTACTGTCTATATTTTGAACCATTCATGTGACACTCGTTATAGATTCCGATGCTTTACTTCAGGTTTACTGTATCCCTCTGACCTTCTTATTGACGATGAAACACAGAAATTGCTTCGGAATTAAGTACAAAAGGCACAATGCCGACTTAAGTACAAGATAACTGACTCTTCTTACAGTCTGTGGTTTGAACCATTCCTGTCACACTAGTTATAGATTCCGATGATTTACTTCAGGTTTACTGTATTCCTCTCACCTTCTTATTGACGATGCAACACAGAAATTGCATCGGAATTTAATATAAAAGGCACAATGCCGACATAAGTACAAGAAAACTGACTCTTCTTACTGTCTATGTTTTGAACCATACCTGTGACACTAGTAATTGATTCCGATGCTTCACTTCAGGTTTACCGTATCCCTCTGTCCTTCTAATTGACGATGAAACATAGAAATTGCTTTGGAATTAAATAGAAAAGGCACAATACCGACTTATGTACAAGAAAACTAACTCTTCTAACTGTCTATGTTTGAACCATTCCTGTTACACTAGTTATAGATTCCGATGCTTCACTTCAGGTTTACTGTATACCTCTGACCTTCTTATTGACGATGAAACACAGATATTGCATCGGAATTAAATACAAAAGGCACAATGCCGACTTAAGTACAAGAAAACTGACTCTCCTTACTGTCTATGAATTGAACCATTCCTGTGACACTAGTTATAGATTCCGATGCATCACTTCAGGTTTACTGTATCTCTCTGTCCTTCGTATTGACGATGAAACACAGAAATTGCATCGGAATTAAATACAAAAGGCACAATGCCGACTTAAGTACAAGAAAACTGACTCTTCTTACTGTCTATGTTTTGAACCATTCCTGTGACACTAGTTATAGATTCCGATGCTTCACTTCTGGTCTACTGTATCCTTCTGACCTCCTTATTGACGATGAAACACAGAAATTGCATCGGAATAAATACAAAAGGTACAATGCCGACTTAAGTACAAGAAAACTGACTCTTCTTACTGCCTATATTTTGAACCATTCATGTGACACTCGTTATAGATTCCGATGCTTTACTTCAGGTTTACTGTATCCCTCTGACCTTCTTATTGACGATGAAACACAGAAATTGCTTCGGAATTAAGTACAAAAGGCACAATGCCGAATAAGTACAAGAAAACTGACTCTTCTCACTGTCTATGTTTTGAACCATTCATATGACACTAGTTATAGATTCAGATGCTTCACTTCAGGTCTACTGTATCCCTCTGACCTTCTTGTTGACGATGAATCACAGAAATTGCATCGGAATTAAATTCAATAGGCACAATGCCGACTTAAGTAGAAGAAAACTGACTCTTCTTACTGTCTATGTTTTGAACCATTCCTGTGACACTAGTTATAGATTCCGATGCTTCACTTCAGGTTTACTGTTTCCCTCTGACCTTCTTATTGACGATGAAACACAGAAATTGCATCGGAATTAAATATAAAAGGCACAATGCCTACTTAAGTAGAAGAAATGTGACTCTTCTTACTGTCTATGTTTTGAACCATTCCTGTGACACTAGTTATAGATACCGATGCCTTACTTCAGGTTTACTGTATCCCTCTGTCCTTCTTATTGACGATGAAACACAGAAATTGCTTCGGAATTAAGTACAAAAGGCACAATGCCGACTTAAGTACAAGATAACTGACTCTTCTTACTGTCTGTGGTTTGAACCATACCTATTACATTAGTTATGGATTCCGATGCTTCACGTCATGTTTACTGTATCCCTCTGACCTTCTTATTGACGATGAAACACAGGAATTGCATCGGAATTAAATATAAAAGGCACAATGCCGACTTAAGTACAAGATAAGTGACTCTTCTTACTGTCTATGTTGTGAACCATTCCTGTGACACTAGTTATTGATTCCGATGCTTCACTTCAGGTTTACTGTATCCCTCTGACCTTCTTATTGACGATGAAACACAGAAATTGCTTCGGAAGTAAATACAAAACGCACAATGCCGACTTAAGTAGAAGATAACTGATTCTTCTTATTGTCTATGATTTGAACCATTCCTGAGACACTAGTTATAGATTCCGATGCTTCACTTCAGGTTTACTGTATCCCTCTGACCTTCTTATTGACGATGTAAAACAGATATTGCATCGGAATTAAATACAATAGGAACAATGCCGACTTAAGTACAAGAAAACTGAATCTTCTTACTGTCTATGTTTTGAACTATTCCTGTGACACTAGTTATAGATTCCGATGCTTCACTTCAGGTTTACTGTATCCCACTGTCCTTCTTATTGACGATGAAATACAGATATTGTATCGGAATTAATTACAAAAGGCACAATGCTGACTTAAGTACAAGAAAACTGACTCTTCTCACTGTCTATGTTTTGAACCATTCATGTGACACTAGTTATAGATTCCGATGCTTCACTTAGGTCTACTGTATCCCTCTGACCTTCTTATTGACGATGAAACACAGAAATTGAATCGGAATTAAATTCAAAAGGCACAATGCCGACTTAAGTACTAGAAAACTGACTCTTCTTACTGTCTATGTTTTGAACCATTCCTGTGACACTAGTTATAGATTCCAATGCTTCACTTCAGGTTTACTGTATCCCTCTGATGTTCTTATTGACGATGAAACACAGAAATTACATCGGAATTAAATATAAAAGGCACAATGCCGACTTAAGTACAAGAAAACTGACTCTTCTTACTGTCTATATTTTGAACCATTCATGTGACACTCGTTATAGATTCCGATGCTTTACTTCAGGTTTACCGTATCCCTCTGTCCTTCTTATTGACGATGAAACACAGAAATTGCTTCGGAATTAAGTACAAAAGGCACAATGCCGACTTAAGTACAAGATAACTGACTCTTCTTACTGTCTGTGGTTTGAACCATACCTATTACATTAGTTATAGATTCTGATGCTTCACGTCAGGTTTACTGTATCCCTCCGACCTTCTTAATGACGATGAAACACAGAAATGGCATCGGAATTAAATATAAAAGGCACAAATCCGACTTAAGTACAAGATAAGTGACTCTTCTTACTGTCTATGTTGTGAACCATTCCTGTGACACTAGTTATTGATTCCGATGCTTCACTTCAGGTTTACTGTATCCCTCTGACCTTCTAATTGACGATGAAACATAGATATTGCGTCGGATTTAAATAGAAAAGGCACAATGCCGACTTAAGTACAAGACAACTAACTCTTCTAACTGTCTATGTTTGAACAATTCCTGTTATACTAGGTATAGATTCCGATGCTTCACTTAAGGTTTACTGTATCCCTCTGACCTTCTTATTGACGATGAAACACAGATATTGCATCGGAATTGAATACAAAAGGCACAATGCCGACTTAAGTACAAGAAAACTGATTCTTCTCACTATCTATGTTTTGAACCATTCATGTAACACTCGTTATAGATTCCGATGCTTTACTTCAGGTTTACTGTATCCCTCTGACCTTCTTATTGACGATGAAACACAGAAATTGCTTCGGAAGTAAATACAAAACGCACAATGCCGACTTAAGTACAAGATAACTGATTCTTCTTATTGTCTATGATTTGAACCATTCCTGTGACACTAGTTATAGATTCCGATGCTTCACTTCAGGTTTGCTGTATCCCTCTGACCTTCTTATTGACGATGAAACGCAGATATTGCATCGGAATTAAATACAAAAAGCACAATGCCGACTTAAGTACAAGAAAACTGATTCTTCTTCCGATCTATGTTTTGAACCATTCCTGTGACACTAGTTATAGATTCCGATGCTTCACTTCAGGTCAACTGTATCCCACTGACATTCTTATTGACGATGAAACACAGAAATTGCATCGGAATTAATTACAAAAGGCACAATGCTGACTTAAGTACAAGATAATTGATCCTTCTTATTGTCTATGATTTGAACCATTCCTGTGACACTAGTTATAGATTCCGATGCTTTACTTCAGGTTTACTGTTTCCCTCTGACCTTCATACTGACGATGAAACACAGAAATTGCATCGGAATTAAATACAAAAGGCACAATGCCGACTTAAGTACAAGAAAAATGACTCTTCTTACTGTCAATGTTTTGAACCGTTCCTGTGACACTAGTTATAGATTCCGATGCATCACTTCAGGTTTACTGTATCCCTCGTCCTTCTTGATGACGATGAAACACAGAAATTGCATCGGAATTAATACAAAAGGTACAATGCCGACTTAAGTACAAGAAAACTGACTCTTCTTACTGTCTATATTTTGAACCATTCATGTGACACTCGTTATAGATTCCGATGCTTTACTTCAGGTTTACTGTATCCCTCTGACCTTCTTATTGACGATGAAACACAGAAATTGCTTCGGAATTAAGTACAAAAGGCACAATGCCGACTTAAGTACAAGATAACTGACTCTTCTTACTGTCTGTGGTTTGAACCATTCCTGTCACACTAGTTATAGATTCCGATGATTTACTTCAGGTTTACTGTATTCCTCTCACCTTCTTATTGACGATGCAACACAGAAATTGCATCGGAATTTAATATAAAAGGCACAATGCCGACTTAAGTACAAGAAAACTGACTCTTCTTACTGTCTATGTTTTGAACCATACCTGTGACACTAGTAATTGATTCCGATGCTTCACTTCAGGTTTACCGTATCCCTCTGTCCTTCTAATTGACGATGAAACATAGAAATTGCTTTGGAATTAAATAGAAAAGGCACAATACCGACTTAAGTACAAGAAAACTAACTCTTCTAACTGTCTATGTTTGAACCATTCCTGTTACACTAGTTATAGATTCCGATGCTTCACTTCAGGTTTACTGTATACCTCTGACCTTCTTATTGACGATGAAACACAGATATTGCATCGGAATTAAATACAAAAGGCACAATGCCGACTTAAGTACAAGAAAACTGACTCTCCTTACTGTCTATGAATTGAACCATTCCTGTGACACTAGTTATAGATTCCGATGCATCACTTCAGGTTTACTGTATCTCTCTGTCCTTCGTATTGACGATGAAACACAGAAATTGCATCGGAATTAAATACAAAAGGCACAATGCCGACTTAAGTACAAGAAAACTGACTCTTCTTACTGTCTATGTTTTGAACCATTCCTGTGACACTAGTTATAGATTCCGATGCTTCACTTCTGGTCTACTGTATCCTTCTGACCTCCTTATTGACGATGAAACACAGAAATTGCATCGGAATAAATACAAAAGGTACAATGCCGACTTAAGTACAAGAAAACTGACTCTTCTTACTGCCTATATTTTGAACCATTCATGTGACACTCGTTATAGATTCCGATGCTTTACTTCAGGTTTACTGTATCCCTCTGACCTTCTTATTGACGATGAAACACAGAAATTGCTTCGGAATTAAGTACAAAAGGCACAATGCCGAATAAGTACAAGAAAACTGACTCTTCTCACTGTCTATGTTTGAACCATTCATATGACACTAGTTATAGATTCAGATGCTTCATTTCAGGTCTACTGTATCCCTCTGACCTTCTTGTTGACGATGAATCACAGAAATTGCATCGGAATTAAATACAATAGGCACAATGCCGACTTAAGTAGAAGAAAACTGACTCTTCTTACTGTCTATGTTTTGAACCATTCCTGTGACACTAGTTATAGATTCCGATGCTTCACTTCAGGTTTACTGTTTCCCTCTGACCTTCTTATTGACGATGAAACACAGAAATTGCATCGGAATTAAATATAAAAGGCACAATGCCTACTTAAGTAGAAGAAATGTGACTCTTCTTACTGTCTATGTTTTGAACCATTCCTGTGACACTAGTTATAGATACCGATGCCTTACTTCAGGTTTACTGTATCCCTCTGTCCTTCTTATTGACGATGAAACACAGAAATTGATTCGGAATTAAGTACAAAAGGCACAATGCCGACTTAAGTACAAGATAACTGACTCTTCTTACTGTCTGTGGTTTGAACCATACCTATTACATTAGTTATGGATTCCGATGCTTCACGTCATGTTTACTGTATCCCTCTGACCTTCTTATTGACGATGAAACACAGGAATTGCATCGGAATTAAATATAAAAGGCACAATGCCGACTTAAGTACAAGATAAGTGACTCTTCTTACTGTCTATGTTGTGAACCATTCCTGTGACACTAGTTATTGATTCCGATGCTTCACTTCAGGTTTACTGTATCCCTCTGACCTTCTAATTGACGATGAAACATAGAAATTGCATCGGATTTAAATAGAAAAGGCACAATGCCGACTTAAGTACAAGACAACTAACTCTTCTAACTGTCTATGTTTGAACAATTCCTGTTATACTAGGTATACATTCCGATGTTTCACTTAAGGTTTACTGTATCCCTCTGACCTTCTTATTGACGATGAAACACATATATTGCATCGGAATTGAATACAAAAGGCACAATGCCGACTTAAGTACAAGAAAACTGATTCTTCTCACTGTCTATGTTTTGAACCATTCATGTGACACTCGTTATAGATTCCGATGCTTTACTTCAGGTTTACTGTATCCCTCTGACCTTCTTATTGACGATGAAACACAGAAATTGCTTCGGAAGTAAATACAAAACGCACAATGCCGACTTAATTACAAGATAACTGATTCTTCTTATTGTCTATGATTTGAACCATTCCTGAGACACTAGTTATAGATTCCGATGCTTCACTTCAGGTTTACTGTATCCCTCTGACCTTCTTATTGACGATGTAAAACAGATATTGCATCGGAATTAAATACAATAGGAACAATGCCGACTTAAGTACAAGAAAACTGAATCTTCTTACTGTCTATGTTTTGAACCATTCCTGTGACACTAGTTATAGATTCCGATGCTTCACTTCAGGTTTACTGTATCCCACTGTCCTTCTTATTGACGATGAAATACAGATATTGTATCGGAATTAATTACAAAAGGCACAATGCTGACTTAAGTACAAGAAAACTGACTCTTCTCACTGTCTATGTTTTGAACCATTCATGTGACACTAGTTATAGATTCCGATGCTTCACTTAGGTCTACTGTATCCCTCTGACCTTCTTATTGACGATGAAACACAGAAATTGAATCGGAATTAAATTCAAAAGGCACAATGCCGACTTAAGTACTAGAAAACTGACTTTTCTTACTGTCTATGTTTTGAACCATTCCTGTGACACTAGTTATAGATTCCAATGCTTCACTTCAGGTTTACTGTATCCCTCTGATGTTCTTATTGACGATGAAACACAGAAATTACATCGGAATTAAATATAAAAGGCACAATGCCGACTTAAGTACAAGAAAACTGACTCTTCTTACTGTCTATATTTTGAACCATTCATGTGACACTAGTTATAGATTCCGATGCTTCACTTCAGGTTTACTGTATCCCTCGTCCTTCTTGATGACGATGAAACACAGAAATTGCATCGGAATTCAAAACAAAAGGCACAATGCCGACTTAAGTACAAGAGAACTGACTCTTCTTACTGTCTATGTTTTGAACCATTCCTGTGACACTAGTTATAGATTCCGATGCTTCACTTCAGGTTTACTGTATCCCTCTGACCTTCGTATTGACGATGAAACACATAAATTGCATCGGAATTAATACAAAAGGTACAATGCCGACTTAAGTACAAGAAAACTGACTCTTCTCACTGTCTATATTTTGAACCATTCATGTGACACTCGTTATAGATTCCGATGCTTTACTTCAGGTTTACTGTATCCCTCTGACCTTCTTATTGACGATGAAACACAGAAATTGCTTCGGAATTAAGTACAAAAGGCACAATGCCGACTTAAGTACAAGAAAACTGACTCTTCTCACTATCTATGATTTGAACCATTCATATGACACTAGTTATAGATTCCGATGCTTCACTTCAGGTCTACTGTATCCCTCTGTCCTTCTTATTGACGATGAAACACAGAAACTGCATCGGAATTAAATTCAATAGGCACAATGCCGACTTAAGTACAAGAAAACTGACTCTTCTTACTGTCTATGTTTTGAACCATTCCTGTGGCACTAGTTATAGATTCCAATGATTCACCTCGGGTTTACTGTATCCCTCTGATGTTCTTATTGACGATGAAACACAGCAATGCATCGGAATTAAATACAAAAGGCACAATGCCGTTTCAAGTACAAGAAAAGTGACTCTTCTTACTGCCTATGTTTGAACCATTCCTGTGACACTGGTTATAGATTCTAATGCTTCACTTCAGGTTTACTGTATCCCTCTGACCTCCTTATTGACAATGAAACACAGAAATTGGATCGGAATTAAATACCAAAGGCACAATGCCGACTTAAGTACAAGAAAACTGACTCTTCTTACTGTCTATGTTTTGAACCATACATGTGACACTCGTTATAGATTCCGATGCTTTACTTCAGGTTTACTGTATTCCTCTGACCTTCTTATTGACGAGGTAACACAGAAATTGCTTCGGAATTAAATACAAAAGACACAATGCCGACATAAGTACAAGATAACTGATTCTTCTTATTGTCTATGATTTGAACCATTCCTGTGACACTAGTTATAGATTCCGATGCTTCACTTCAGGTTTACTGTTTCCCTCTGACCTTCTTATTGACGATGAAACACAGAAATTGCATCGGAATTAAATATAAAAGGCACAATGCCGACTTGTAACGCCGGAAATGCATATCCTCCTATTTTCATCTATTGTACTATTATTTTTTTTCCTTGTTTTGTTACCTCAAGATATGACATTTCTGTCTCTTTATATATTGTAATTGTTTTACTATTTGTATATATATATATTTATGCATTTATGTCGATGTATAATTGGTTTGTTGTGTAAAGATTTTTTGTATTTTTACGCTGGGTCTTGCCTAGGGAAAACTGCTATCGAACGATTACATCCATAGGTCGTGCGAAGAATCAAAGTGTGTAGGATCTTTGGTAGTGTTAACTCTGCCGCGTGGAGCGCGGGCAGAACAGTGAGAGTCTGACGGAAGTAGCGAGTGGAGCAGGTGTCGTGTGACGCTCCCGCGAGTTGCCGCGCTTTCGGGGTTTGGCAGCAAGTAATTGCGCTCGACTCGCGATGATAGTTTCTGACATGGTGTCGCGGACGGGAAGCATTAGCTGGCGCACATCAAGAGCCCGTTTCGCCTGGTGACCGTGTCGAGAAGAAGGCGCGCCAACATCCAGCTTCTGCAACAGCGACGGCCGACAATGAGTGACTGTCGCCACCTCCTCGATCGACGGCTTCAAACCTTCAATCAACCAACAAGGAAGACTAAAAGCGCGTAAAGTTTCAGAACTGTATGGCAGACCTCAGCTTTTCAAATTGTTCCATTTGCCTCGCAAAATTACAGCAACTTAGCATGAACCTTTGTTGCTCATTGTCCCGATTGCATTGCCAAGCAGGGTCCCTTCCTTTTCCGAAATGAACCCGAGTGTCGTTGAAATTCAAACGCCAGCATCATTCGATTTCACTGCTTTAATTTCAAAGTTCGGCTGGCTACAATATTTAGGTTACACGAGCACAAATTAAGAGTGCGAGTTTTGTTAGTATATTGTAGCTTATCTGTGACTGCAGCTCAGCTTGGTACGTACTAAATTTTACTATTGTTAATTGTTCAGAATCATTTAATTCAAGTTCAAAGTTAAATATCTTGTTTCTAAATTGCGTAGAGTCAAGTTGCTTTTGAAATGATTGTTGAGGTAGTCCAAGACTAACCGTATTTTACTGGATTTCGATGTGCTTCAGAAAGAAAGCTCACTATTAACTTCAGTCACTAAATTAATTTTCGATTTTCCGGTTTTATTAATTCTTTTGCTAAATTAAGTCAGAGTGTAGCGAAATTTATTACTTCTGACAAACTTTCAGTTTTCACACTACACGTGTCAACCTTCAGTTGCCACGCTTCTAGTGCTAATTATATGTCTAATAACCTTTCTTTTTCAGTTACTATAGTAATGGTCCTTAGGACTGGTGACCGTGATTTCCCCCAAATCTCAAATATCTAATTACCGCTAGTTAATTGTTAACGTAACGACCGCACATTTACTTTCTTTATTAACTTTACCCCTTTTCAAAATTGATTTCCACCAGTTTCATTTGCATTTTTCCTTTCATTTAGATGTAACCCTTTCCTCCCTCTTTACCGATAGATTAACTTCGGTGACGATTGCTTTTCCAAAACTCCCATTAGGTACACGCGGTTTCATTTTTCACTGTCATTAAGGTCGGTAAGTGAGGGGGAGGTTACACGTGGCGACCTGGTGATAGGACAATCTTCAAATTTGATGTTGTTCTGGACACCAATTTTGCATTGTGCAAATCTCGTAACAAAGTACTGGTTACGAAATGGTCGATACGTCAGCGAGAATATTCGTGTGAGGAATCCTAATTAGAGTTGAGATTTGGCAGTTATATTGAAAATTATTAAAATGAGTGAAGGCAACAATTGCCAAAATTTGGTAGACTTGGATACGGAACAATCGGTCGAACAGTGGGAAACGCGCACCGCGGTACCCATTGTTCAAGGGCAGGCGGCTAGCATGAAAGACGCGACCGGCGAAACGCAACAAAGAGCAGAAATGGAATTCCAAACTTTAGAAAATGTTTCGGAATCAGAAGTGAAAATCAAATCTGAATCCCTTGATGACGAATACGGGGGGACAATTAAAGAGGAAGCCGCTACGGAAGTAAAACCGGTAGTTTCCGGGAATTTAACTGATTTATTGAACGTTTTGATTAACGAAATCAAGAGTCAATCGGTCAAGCAAGAAGCTCAGTCTGAAAAATTTGAACGGATGCTAGACAATCAGAACAAAGCTATTAACGTTGTTAACACAAAAGTTGATAAAATCAAAGAAGATATTGTTGTAATTAATACCGAAATCGGTAATCTTAAACAGGAAATGATAGGCGTTCAGGCGGAAATTGCGAGCATAAATACTCGTTTTAATTCTGAAATTAGCAGAATCGAGAAAAGTGTAGGAGAATCAGTTGCTCCGATCATCGAGAATAAGGTGACGGAACAAATTCAATTAGTGAAAAAAGAGGATCAAAAGAAGGTGGAAACTTTAAAGGCTTTAGTATCCGAAGTAGATACCAAAGTGACGAAGCAATCTAATACCTGCGAAGAGAAAAAGAGGGAAGTGGAAACGCTTGCGACAACCACTTGCCAAGTGATTACGAGGGTGTCGGAATTAGAAAGGAAACTTGACGAAAAACAGAGCTATGTGCCAATCTGTGCACATAGTTCGGAGTTGTTGACGAAAGAGGAGCGGTTCGACCCCTTGAAAAAAGGCGGTATACACCCGACGGATTTCATTAAAAATTGTGAAAGAGTTTTACCCAGATCATGGACTGATGAGAGAAAAATTAATGCGATTATTGATGTGTTGGCTGGTGATGCCAAGCGTTGGGGCTTAAACCTCAACATTACGAACCTGACTTTTGACGAATTTAAAAATTTGTTTCTGGCTGAATACTGGTCAGAGCAAAAACAGCAAAGTGTCTGGCGCGAATTTGTCGAATCGAGGCCTTTCGATGCGAATTCGCGCGGTTCGATGAAGGAGTTTTGTGAGGGCTGGATCCGCAAGTTGGAATATTTGCGTGACCGCCGCTCGGAATCCGAAATAGTCTGGGAACTCTACAAGAAGCTTCCAGATGATACAAAACGATACGTAGGAAGCAATTACAGGACAATCAATGATTTCCTGGAAAGAGTGGAGGACGAGGACAATTGGCGCAATAATCGCGACAGTGGCAGAGGCCGTGGTAACAACAACGGGTACCACAGCAACCACATCAACGATAACCACGGGAATAATGCATACCGCAACCATGGCAGCAATAACAATAATGGTTCGGACCGCAATAACAATCGGTACAATGCAAATAATAACAGGAATGACGGAAACCAGTATCATACTAACGTGATACGGGCTTCACAGAATAGTAATAACGCCAGAGGGTGTGATCAGCCGCCTCAGCAGCATCCGGGGAGCGTATCTGCTGGGACGAGACAGGGAAACCATTAGCCGCGCCGGTGAGGGGCCGACCGGGCGTGGAGAAATTTTGGCGGCCCAATAGCAGGAGAAAACCCAGGTGTCGTCGGTATGAAAATTCCGTGTGGAATAATCAACGGCGGGAGAGTGTGCCAGTGTTAAGAGAAAGGAGTGCGCCCACAAGTAGTAGATCAGCTGTATACACGGCAGTGGAAGGTACATTCACTGTCAGTGAGAACAATTTAAGTAGTGTTCCGGAAATCGATTATAAGGTGCCAGCTGTAATACCCACAGCGGAACTGGAGATTGAGTTTAAGAATGATTCGCAATTGTTGAGAGAAGATCAGATGTCGGATAAAACGTCCGTCATCGAGCGAGGGGATGCAGAGAGGGATGAGGTCTGGTTAAGGCAGTTCGGTCGCTTATACGACGAACTAAGAGATTATAGGGGTCTGTATGGGAGAAGTGTTTATGGGGAGCGCGTGCAGTATTTGCCGCGTCTCGTCCCACAAGAAGATAGTATTTGTGAAGTGATTGAAAGTTCTGGCCCTAACCGGCAGACTTTACCAGAAATAGTTGATGTTAATGGGGAGCACGAGCAAGATTCGTCGTGTTTCGTCCCGCTGGAGTTAGATGTTGAAGGAGTAACGGAAAGTTCTGGCCCTAACCGGCAGACTTTACCGAAAGTTATAGTGGTAGAAGTAGCCGACCCATCCGACGCAAACCTCCAGTTTAAACATTGCGAGAGTATTAAGGGGAAAGATTACGAAAATTTTAGTGATAGCCGGACACAATTGGTAGAAAAGCACATGGATTTCAGCGTGTATGAGGTTAGAGCTGACGTTATGCGGTCAGACGGTAGCAGTGTGGGTTGCGCAGATCCAGAGGAAGTAATTTCAGATGCGACTGGGCACATTCCTCCAGGTAGATTGGCAGATGAGATCAATCTGATTAAAGAGGAATCAACGAAGGTGACAATTAGTGAATTGATAGCAAAGCAACACTCACTAGTTGACGAGTTACAGGAAAAGGTTTCGGTATTGGAGGCGAAGCTAGAGACTAAGCCTCAGGACAAACGTGTTGAAATTAAAACTGTATGTGAACAGAGGCTGAAAAAGCCGCCAGATAAGCCGGATTTAGGATCAAAGCCGGATGGTTTTTTCTGGAATGACCTGGATATAGACGAGGATTTACTGTGGGAAAATAAAGAAACAGTCGAGGACAAGTGTAGACAGATAGTAGTGTCGGTTAATATGCACGACCTACAACTAAACGTGTTGATTGACACCGGTGCAGAATTGAGTGCTGTATCTGGGAAAATATTTGAGTTACTGAAAGACAGACCTGGCATCGTAGTTATGCCAGTAACAGGAGTGAAAATTATCGGTGCTACTGGGAAGGCCAGTAAACCGGTCACAAAACAGATTTTTGTCCACTTCGAGATATGTGGGGCACGATTTGAACAAGAGTTTGTCGTCGTGCCAGACTTGACTACGGGAGTAATTATCGGGTTAGATTGGCTATTAAAGTACCATGCAGTGATTAATTGCGAAAGCAAAACTTTGACATGTATGTCAGAAGATAAAACAATAGTAGTTAGTTTTGACGAGGCAGGAGACTGTGTGCATAGGCAATACCAGCCTATACACATTGTTAACTGGCCGGATGACATTGATGTAGGAATGAATTTGAACTGCCGTGACGTGAGGAATTTCGGCATTGACAGAAGTAAAAGTTTAGTGGAAGAGATAATCAAATTCCCTCCACGGATTGACATTAGTATTGGTGTGAAAAAAGATCGTTTGCCAGAAATAATGAAGCTAAGAACTGATGCTCGCATACGTCGTCATGACGCTAAAGCGCGTTTTGCTAAGTTTGCAATCGGAGACTTAGTACTTGTAAAAGCTCATGAGAAATCGAGCGAGATAGACCATGAAAACTCTAAATTGAAGTTTGTTTATAATGGACCATATAAAGTCATTGGTATGCCTCACACAAATGCTTACGGAATATTGTAGACTTGAAATTGTACCAACCTAGGATCGATTAATACCACACAATGGGTAATTTATACAGTATGTAAAATAGAGTGTAAGATTTAACGATTTGCTAGATTGCCATGCTTTTGACTGAGCAAGGTCATTAAAGAAGTTGTAATTAATAAGTAATTAATTTTGATTAATCAATTTAATTTTAATCAATTTAATCATGATCTAATCAACTGAAAAATCCAAGCTGCTAGTTTAAGTTTTCAGCTGAGTCACAGTAGATTAAGCAATGTAAATATGATTTTGTAACTAGCTGTAAGATTTCATGAATATGTGTTTTACTAGTCATTGCCGATGTACTTAGACGCTGTTTTAAGTTTCAGGCTAGTGCATGCGTGTGATGATGGACAGTGTTGAGTTATCCACTGTGATAGTGTTTATGGACTCCTTGAGATTACTCGGGAGTGAGTTTTACCGAAAGAATTCAGTGAAACGGACGTTCTGGAAATGCCGTAACAAGGGCGAGAGAGATCAAGCGTGCCGCACAGGCGGGCGCAACAATACTGGCGGGGCGGAACCGCTGTCGGCTCTTGTGCCGCTGTCGGCTCTTGTGCCGCTGTCGGCATTCTTTGTACTTGCGAGTACGGAAGGCGGAGTTGTTTTTCCTCCCGGACAGCTGATATGAAAGAATTCTGTTGTCAATATTTATGTTTTTGTCGATCTGCTGTATATTATTTTCTTGTTTAGCGTTAAATAGATTCTCGTGACGAGAATATTAATTACGAAAAGGTTATATAAAATGTGTATTCTATGTAATTAATAATTAATTTGCGTATTTTGATCTACCGGTTTTTATGACCATGTACTCTGATTAATTTTGTAAATAGTATTCCATTTCTCACAGTGTTACGAATTTTAATGATTTTGGAATAGCTAAACCATTTTCTATATTTTCTATGAATTTTGATATGTTGTCAACCTGTTTCATTTTGTGCAAGATGACAGAGTGGAATAAGATTAGGAGTGTCTCCACCCAATTATTATTGTCTAAAAATTGGTTTATGGTTAATTAGACGAATGCTAAATTTTTTGATGTGTTGAGCATATGCATTTCCGCTGTTTCTTTTTTGGGACATTTTCTGAGTCTGTTTACGTTACACGAACATCCTCAGACAATGTGGGGCACGTGTAACGCCGGAAATGCATATCCTCCTATTTTCATCTATTGTACTATTATTTTTTTTCCTTGTTTTGTTACCTCAAGATATGACATTTCTGTCTCTTTATATATTGTAATTGTTTTACTATTTGTATATATATATATATTTATGCATTTATGTCGATGTATAATTGGTTTGTTGTGTAAAGATTATTTGTATTTTTA
Organism: Schistocerca piceifrons; assembly: GCF_021461385.2. Taxonomy (NCBI): domain Eukaryota; kingdom Metazoa; phylum Arthropoda; class Insecta; order Orthoptera; family Acrididae; genus Schistocerca; species Schistocerca piceifrons. The sequence goes on from NW_025727890.1 coordinate 291,533, forward strand.
CGCTGGGTCTTGCCTAGGGAAAACTGCTATCGAACGATTACATCGATAGGTCGTGTGAAGAATCAAAGTGTGTAGGATCTTTGGTAGTGTTAACTCTGCCACGTGGAGCGCGGGCAGAACAGTGAGAGTCTGGCGGGAGTAGCGAGTGGAGCAGGTGTCGTGTGACGCTCCCGCGAGTTGCCGCGCTTTCGGGGTTTGGCAGCAAGTAATTGCGCTCGACTCGCGATGATAGTTTCTCACATGGTGTCGCGGACGGGAAGCATTAGCTGGCGCACATCAAGAGCCCGTTTCGCCTGGTGACCGTGTCGAGAAGAAGGCGCGCCAACATCCAGCTTCTGCAACAGCGACGGCCGACAATGAGTGACTGTCGCCACCTCCTCGATCGACGGCTTCAAACCTTCAATCAACCAACAAGGAAGACTAAAAGCACGTAAAGTTTCAGAACTGTATGGCAGACCTCAGCTTTTCAAATTGTTCCATTTGCCTCGCAAAATTACAGCAACTTAGCATGAACCTTTGTTGCTCATTGTCCCGATTGCATTGCCAAGCAGGGACCCTTCCTTTTCCGAAATGAACCCGAGTGTCGTTGAAATTCAAACGCCAGCATCATTCGATTTCACTGCTTTAATTTCAAAGTTCGGCTGGCTACAATATTTAGGTTACACGAGCACAAATTAAGAGTGCGAGTTTTGTTAGTATATTGTAGCTTACCTGTGACTGCAGCTCAGCTTGATACGTACTATATTTTACTATTGTTAATTGTTCAGAATCATTTAATTCAAGTTCAAAGTTAAATATCTTGTTTCTAAATTGCGTAGAGTCAAGTTGCTTTTGAAATGATTGTTGAGGTAGTCCAAGACTAACCGTATTTTACTGGATTTCGATGTCCTTCAGAAAGAAAGCTCACTATTAACTTCAGTCACTAAATTAATTTTCGATTTTCCGGTTTTATTAATTCTTTTGCTAAATTAAGTCAGAGTGTAGCGAAATTTATTACTTCTGACAAACTTTCAGTTTTCACACTACACGTGTCAACCTTCAGTTGCCACGCTTCTAGTGCTAATTATATGTGTAATAACCTTTCTTTTTCAGTTACGATAGTAATTGTCCTTAGGACTGGCGACCGTGATTTCCCCCAAATCTCAAATATCTAATTACCGCTAGTTAATTGTTAACGTAACGGCCGCACATTTACTTTCTTTATTAACTTTACCCCTTTTCAAAATTGATTTCCACCAGTTTCATTTGCATTTTTCCTTTCATTTAGATGTAACCCTTTCCTCCCTCTTTACCGATAGATTAACTTCGGTGACGATTGCTTTTCCAAAACTCCCATTAGGTACACGCGGTTTCATTTTTCACTGTCATTAAGGTCGGTAAGTGAGGGGGAGGTTACAGACTTAAGTACAAGAAATCTGACTCTTCTTACTGTCTATGTTTTGAACCATTCCTGTGACACTAGTTATAGATGCCGATCCCTCACTTCAGGTTTACTGTATCCCTCTGACCCTCTTCTTGACGATGAAACACAGAAATTGCATCGGAATTAAATACAAAAGGCACAATGCCGACTTAAGTACAAGAAAACTGACTCTTCTTACTGTCAATGTTTTGAACCACTCCTGTGACACTAGTTATAGATTCTGATGCCTCACTTCAGGTTAACTGTATCCGTCTGTCCTTCTTATTGACAATGAAACACAGAAATGGCATCGGAATTAAATACAAAAGACACAATGCCGACTTAAGTACAAGAAAACTGACTCTTCTTACTGTCTATGTTTTGAACCACTCCTGTGACACTAGGTATAGATTCCGATGCTTCACTTCAGGTTTACTGTATCCCTCTGACCTTCTTATTGACGATGAAATACTGAAATTGCATCGGAATTAAATACAATAGGAACAATGCCGATTTAAGTACAAGAAAACTGAATCTTCTTACTGTCTATGTTTTGAACCATTCATGTGACACTCGTTATAGATTCCGATGCTTTACTTCAGGTTTACTGTATCCCTCTGACCTTCTTATTGACGATGAAACACAGAAATTGCTTCGGAAGTAAATACAAAACGCACAATGCCGACTTAAGTACAAGATAACTGATTCTTCTTATTGTCTATGATTTGAACCATTCCTGAGACACTAGTTATAGATTCCGATGCTTCACTTCAGGTTTACTGTATCCCTCTGACCTTCTTATTGACGATGTAAAACAGATATTGCATCGGAATTAAATACAATAGGAACAATGCCGACTTAAGTACAAGAAAACTGAATCTTCTTACTGTCTATGTTTTGAACCATTCCTGTGACACTAGTTATAGATTCCGATGCTTCACTTCAGGTTTACTGTATCCCACTGTCCTTCTTATTGACGATGAAATACAGATATTGTATCGGAATTAATTACAAAAGGCACAATGCTGACTTAAGTACAAGAAAACTGACTCTTCTCACTGTCTATGTTTTGAACCATTCATGTGACACTAGTTATAGATTCCGATGCTTCACTTAGGTCTACTGTATCTCTCTGACCTTCTTATTGACGATGAAACACAGAAATTGAATCGGAATTAAATTCAAAAGGCACAATGCCGACTTAAGTACTAGAAAACTGACTCTTCTTACTGTCTATGTTTTGAACCATTCCTGTGACACTAGTTATAGATTCCAATGCTTCACTTCAGGTTTACTGTATCCCTCTGATGTTCTTATTGACGATGAAACACAGAAATTACATCGGAATTAAATATAAAAGGCACAATGCCGACTTAAGTACAAGAAAACTGACTCTTCTTACTGTCTATATTTTGAACCATTCATGTGACACTCGTTATAGATTCCGATGCTTTACTTCAGGTTTACCGTATCCCTCTGTCCTTCTTATTGACGATGAAACACAGAAATTGCTTCGGAATTAAGTACAAAAGGCACAATGCCGACTTAAGTACAAGATAACTGACTCTTCTTACTGTCTGTGGTTTGAACCATACCTATTACATTAGTTATAGATTCTGATGCTTCACGTCAGGTTTACTGTATCCCTCCGACCTTCTTAATGACGATGAAACACAGAAATGGCATCGGAATTAAATATAAAAGGCACAAATCCGACTTAAGTACAAGATAAGTGACTCTTCTTACTGTCTATGTTGTGAACCATTCCTGTGACACTAGTTATTCATTCCGATGCTTAACTTCAGGTTTACTGTATCCCTCTGACCTTCTAATTGACGATGAAACATAGATATTGCGTCGGATTTAAATAGAAAAGGCACAATGCCGACTTAAGTACAAGACAACTAACTCTTCTAACTGTCTATGTTTGAACAATTCCTGTTATACTAGGTATAGATTCCGATGCTTCACTTAAGGTTTACTGTATCCCTCTGACCTTCTTATTGACGATGAAACACAGATATTGCATCGGAATTGAATACAAAAGGCACAATGCCGACTTAAGTACAAGAAAACTGATTCTTCTCACTATCTATGTTTTGAACCATTCATGTAACACTCGTTATAGATTCCGATGCTTTACTTCAGGTTTACTGTATCCCTCTGACCTTCTTATTGACGATGAAACACAGAAATTGCTTCGGAAGTAAATACAAAACGCACAATGCCGACTTAAGTACAAGATAACTGATTCTTCTTATTGTCTATGATTTGAACCATTCCTGTGACACTAGTTATAGATTCCGATGCTTCACTTCAGGTTTACTGTATCCCTCTGACCTTCTTATTGACGATGTAAAACAGATATTGCATCGGAATTAAATACAATAGAGACAATGCCGACTTAAGTACAAGAAAACTGAATCTTCTTACTGTCTATGTTTTGAACCATTCCTGTGACACTAGTTATAGATTGCGATGCTTCACTTCAGGTTTACTGTATCCCACTGACCTTCTTATTGACGATGAAACACAGATATTGTATCGGAATTAATAAAAAAGGCACAATGCTGACTTAAGTACAAGAAAACTGACTCTTCCCACTGTCTATGTTTTGAACCATTCATGTGACACTAGTTATAGATTCCGATGCTTCACTTAGGTCTACTGTATCCCTCTGACCTTCTTATTGACGATGAAACACAGAAATTAAATCGGAATTAAATTCAAAAGGCACAATGCCGACTTAAGTACAAGAAAACTGACTCTTCTTACTGTCTATGTTTTGAACCACTCCTGTGACACTAGTTATAGATTCCAATGCTTCACTTCAGGTTTACTGTATCCCTCGTCCTTCTTGATGACGATGAAACACAGAAATTGCATCGGAATTCAAAACAAAAGGCACAATGCCGACTTAAGTACAAGAGAACTGACTCTTCTTACTGTCTATGTTTTGAACCATTCCTGTGACACTAGTTATAGATTCCGATGCTTCACTTCAGGTTTACTGTATCCCTCTGACCTTCGTATTGACGATGAAACACATAAATTGCATCGGAATTAATACAAAAGGTACAATGCCGACTTAAGTACAAGAAAACTGACTCTTCTCACTGTCTATATTTTGAACCATTCATGTGACACTCGTTATAGATTCCGATGCTTTACTTCAGGTTTACTGTATCCCTCTGACCTTCTTATTGACGATGAAACACAGAAATTGCTTCGGAATTAAGTACAAAAGCCACAATGCCGACTTAAGTACAAGAAAACTGACTCTTCTCACTGTCTATGATTTGAACCATTCATATGACACTAGTTATAGATTCCGATGCTTCACTTCAGGTCTACTGTATCCCTCTGTCCTTCTTATTGACGATGAAACACAGAAACTGCATCGGAATTAAATTCAATAGGCACAATGCCGACTTAAGTACAAGAAAACTGACTCTTCTTACTGTCTATGTTTTGAACCATTCCTGTGGCACTAGTTATAGATTCCAATGATTCACCTCGGGTTTACTGTATCCCTCTGATGTTCTTATTGACGATGAAACACAGCAATTGCATCGGAATTAAATACAAAAGGCACAATGCCGTTTCAAGTACAAGAAAAGTGACTCTTCTTACTGCCTATGTTTGAACCATTCCTGTGACACTGGTTATAGATTCTAAAGCTTCACTTCAGGTTTACTGTATCCCTCTGACCTCCTTATTGACGATGAAACACAGAAATTGCATCGGAATTAAATACCAAAGGCACAATGCCGACTTAAGTACAAGAAAACTGACTCTTCTTACTGTCTATGTTTTGAACCATACATGTGACACTCGTTATAGATTCCGATGCTTTACTTCAGGTTTACTGTATTCCTCTGACCTTCTTATTGACGAGGTAACACAGAAATTGCTTCGGAATTAAATTCAAAAGACACAATGCCGACATAAGTACAAGATAACTGATTCTTCTTATTGTCTATGATTTGAACCATTCCTGTGACACTAGTTATAGATTCCGATGCTTCACTTCAGGTTTACTGTTTCCCTCTGACCTTCTTATTGACGATGAAACACAGAAATTGCATCGGAATTAAATATAAAAGGCACAATGCCGACTTGTAACGCCGGAAATGCATATCCCCCTATTTTCATCTATTGTACTATTATTTTTTTTCCTTGTTTTGTTACCTCAAGATATGACATTTCTGTCTCTTTATATATTGTAATTGTTTTACTATTTGTATATATATATATTTATGCATTTATGTCGATGTATAATTGGTTTGTTGTGTAAAGATTATTTGTATTTTTACGCTGGGTCTTGCCTAGGGAAAACTGCTATCGAACGATTACATCGATAGGTCGTGTGAAGAATCAAAGTGTGTAGGATCTTTGGTAGTGTTATCTCTGCCGCGTGGAGCGCGGGCAGAACAGTGAGAGTCTGGCGGAAGTAGCGAGTGGAGCAGGTGTCGTGTGACGCTCCCGCGAGTTGCCGCGCTTTCGGGGTTTGGCAGCAAGTAATTGCGCTCGACTCGCGATGATAGTTTCTGACATGGTGTCGCGGACGGGAAGCATTAGCTGGCGCACATCAAGAGCCCGTTTCGCCTGGTGACCGTGTCGAGAAGAAGGCGCGCCAACATCCAGCTTCTGCAACAGCGACGGCCGACAATGAGTGACTGTCGCCACCTCCTCGATCGACGGCTTCAAACCTTCAATCAACCAACAAGGAAGACTAAAAGCACGTAAAGTTTCAGAACTGTATGGCAGACCTCAGCTTTTCAAATTGTTCCTTTTGCCTCGCAAAATTACAGCAACTTAGCATGAACCTTTGTTGCTCATTGTCCCGATTGCATTGCCAAGCAGGGTCCCTTCCTTTTCCGAAATGAACCCGAGTGTCGTTGAAATTCAAACGCCAGCATCATTCGATTTCACTGCTTTAATTTCAAAGTTCGGCTGGCTACAATATTTAGGTTACACGAGCACAAATTAAGAGTGCGAGTTTTGTTAGTATATTGTAGCTTATCTGTGACTGCAGCTCAGCTTGGTACGTACTAAATTTTACTATTGTTAATTGTTCAGAATCATTTAATTCAAGTTCAAAGTTAAATATCTTGTTTCTAAATTGCGTAGAGTCAAGTTGCTTTTGAAATGATTGTTGAGGTAGTCCAAGACTAACCGTATTTTACTGGATTTCGATGTGCTTCAGAAAGAAAGCTCACTATTAACTTCAGTCACTAAATTAATTTTCGATTTTCCGGTTTTATTAATTCTTTTGCTAAATTAAGTCAGAGTGTAGCGAAATTTATTACTTCTGACAAACTTTCAGTTTTCACACTACACGTGTCAACCTTCAGTTGCCACGCTTCTAGTGCTAATTATATGTCTAATAACCTTTCTTTTTCAGTTACTATAGTAATGGTCCTTAGGACTGGCGACCGTGATTTCCCCCAAATCTCAAATATCTAATTACCGCTAGTTAATTGTTAACGTAACGACCGCACATTTACTTTCTTTATTAACTTTACCCCTTTTCAAAATTGATTTCCACCAGTTTCATTTGCATTTTTCCTTTCATTTAGATGTAACCCTTTCCTCCCTCTTTACCGATAGATTAACTTCGGTGACGATTGCTTTTCCAAAACTCCCATTAGGTACACGCGGTTTCATTTTTCACTGTCATTAAGGTCGGTAAGTGAGGGGGAGGTTACACGTGGCGACCTGGTGATAGGACAATCTTCAAATTTGATGTTGTTCTGGACACCAATTTTGCATTGTGCAAATCTCGTAACAAAGTACTGGTTACGAAATGGTCGATACGTCAGTGAGAATATTCGTGTGAGGAATCCTAATTAGAGTTGAGATTTGGCAGTTATATTGAAAATTATTAAAATGAGTGAAGGCAACAATTGCCAAAATTTGGTAGACTTGGATACGGAACAATCGGTCGAACAGTGGGAAACGCGCACCGCGGTACCCATTGTTCAAGGGCAGGCGGCTAGCATGAAAGACGCGACCGGCGAAACGCAACAAAGAGCAGAAATGGAATTCCAAACTTTAGAAAATGTTTCGGAATCAGAAGTGAAAATCAAATCTGAATCCCTTGATGACGAATACGGGGGGACAATTAAAGAGGAAGCCGCTACGGAAGTAAAACCGGTAGTTTCCGGGAATTTAACTGATTTATTGAACGTTTTGATTAACGAAATCAAGAGTCAATCGGTCAAGCAAGAAGCTCAGTCTGAAAAATTTGAACGGATGCTAGACAATCAGAACAAAGCTATTAACGTTGTTAACACAAAAGTTGATAAAATCAAAGAAGATATTGTTGTAATTAATACCGAAATCGGTAATCTTAAACAGGAAATGATAGGCGTTCAGGCGGAAATTGCGAGCATAAATACTCGTTTTAATTCTGAAATTAGCAGAATCGAGAAAAGTGTAGGAGAATCAGTTGCTCCGATCATCGAGAATAAGGTGACGGAACAAATTCAATTAGTGAAAAAAGAGGATCAAAAGAAGGTGGAAACTTTAAAGGCTTTAGTATCCGAAGTAGATACCAAAGTGACGAAGCAGGCTAATACCTGCGAAGAGAAAAAGAGGGAAGTGGAAACGCTTGCGACAACCACTTGCCAAGTGATTACGAGGGTGTCGGAATTAGAAAGGAAACTTGACGAAAAACAGAGCTATGTGCCAATCTGTGCACATAGTTCGGAGTTGTTGACGAAAGAGGAGCGGTTCGACCCCTTGAAAAAAGGCGGTATACACCCGACGGATTTCATTAAAAATTGTGAAAGAGTTTTACCCAGATCATGGACTGATGAGAGAAAAATTAATGCGATTATTGATGTGTTGGCTGGTGATGCCAAGCGTTGGGGCTTAAACCTCAACATTACGAACCTGACTTTTGACGAATTTAAAAATTTGTTTCTGGCTGAATACTGGTCAGAGCAAAAACAGCAAAGTGTCTGGCGCGAATTTGTCGAATCGAGGCCTTTCGATGCGAATTCGCGCGGTTCGATGAAGGAGTTTTGTGAGGGCTGGATCCGCAAGTTGGAATATTTGC